>NW_018396467.1:0-15734 GCF_000003195.3 Sorghum bicolor | reverse complement strand
AAAAAAGGGCGCAACATCTCCCCGAGGACGGCAGCTGCGCCCTTCTGAAACCCATACCTGGGTAGACAGTCACCTTTGTATCATGAGGTGGAGCAATCCTCCACAACCACCATGTTGTGGTCATGCTCAACATCCTCACGTATCTCCACCTTTGGTTCCTCCTTTTTGAACTTGCCATCATCCCATGTGGAGGAATCACCGAAGGTGTGTTTGATAGACTCCCACATTTTATATGCGGTTCCTTTGGAGTTTATCCTATCAAACAACTCAAAGCTCAAAGATTTCATTAGATAACAATAAGCTTCGCAATCAAGTTCAAAGAGAACCTTTTGAGCTTTGGTGAGATTCTTATGGTCCAAGTTGTGTGTGAGACCATTAGTGACAATCCACCAAAATTTAGGTCCCTTTGCACGAAAATGATCAAGCATGTGATTTTTCCAAAGTGCAAAGTTTGTACCATCAAAAATGTGTGTCTCACAATCATCTATCCCACTAGACGCCATCCTCTCGGGTCGGTGAAGACCACAAATGAGAGACCTAGCTCCGATACCACTTGAAGGGTCGAGATGGCGGACTAGAGGGGGGGTGAATAGTCCTTTCTAAAACTTATCGCACCGGCTAACCGAAACAAATGCGGAATTAAAACTATCGGTCTAGCCAAGACTACACCCCTCTATCTAAGTTCTCTAGCACCTTGAAAAGATCCTAAACAAGCAAGCAAGGTGCTACCTTAGCAAAAGCTCACCTAATCAATTCTAGGAGCAAGGTCACTCAAACCTATGCAACTAGTACTTTACAAACCGAGGGAGCTCCTACACAAACTAGTGAGGCAAAGCGCACAAAGCCTAAGCTCACTAGCAAACTCAATAACAAGGCAACTAATGCCAAATTAGAGAGCGCAACTTACTTAGCTACACAAACTAAGCAATGTGACTAACAAGGTTACACAAACCAAATTAGTCACGCAAGGAACTACTTCTAGCTACACAAGCAAGAAGGTAACTAGCAAGCTACACAAGCTAACTAATTACAAGAGCAACTACACAAGCACAAGTATAAGAATGTAAGAACAAGCTTGTGTTAGGGACTTGCAAACCAACGGGAAGAACAAAATTGACACGATGATTTTCTCCCGAGGTTCACTTGGTTGCCACCAAGCTACGTCCCCGTTGAGACAAGCTCCAAGGTTGCCGCCAGTCCTCTTGCTAGTGGTGACCCGCAAGTCACACTCTCCCACGTGGAGTGCTTACCACAAGCTCTAGCACTTGACCCGGCCGGACCACTTGTCGCTCTTCACGTCTCGCTCAACTAGAGTTGCTCTTCGCGATCCCCACGGGGTGAGCACCGTACCCCTCACAATCTCTTCTCCGGAGCACCGCACAATCTCCTTGCATGCTTCGACGGAGTCACAAGCCACCAAGCCGTCTAGGAGGTGGCAACCTCCAAGAGTAACAAGCACCACCGGCTTGCAACACGAACACCTAGTGCCACTCGATGCAATCTCTCAATGCAACGCACTAGAATCACTCACTCGCTATTGATTCGCACTCTTGCAAGCACAAGTGAGTTAGAGGCCTTCCTAGCACTCCCCAAGCATGGACACTAAGTCCCAAGGGTGCTCAGCACCGGCCAAGGCCGGCCACCACTTCTATTTATAGCCCCAAGGGCTAAACTAGCCGTTGCCCCTTCACTGGGCAAAACACGAGGGCACCGGACGCTCACAGGGAGCCACCGGACGCTCAACCCCCAGCGTCCGGTGCTCAGGCGTTAGCCACGTGTCACTAGCCGTTTGAACTCGACCGTTGCCGCCAACGGCTACTTCGCACGCGCGCCTGCACAGCACCACCGGACGCTCAACTAGTCCACACCGGACGCGTCCAGTGCACACCGGACCCGTGCGCAGAGAGCTTCGCAAACTCGCACGGTCACCGGACGCACCCTCAGCGTCCGGTGCTCACCGGACTCATGCGCAGAGAGGTTCACCAAACCGCCCTCACACCGGACGCTGAGCACCGGACTCACTCCGGTGCGTCCGGTGCACACCTGCACCACAGACACCACACCGGACGCTCTGGACCAGCGTCCGGTGACTCTGCACTCAGCGTCCGGTGTGTGTTTCTCAGCGAGAAACACTCCCGCGACTTCTCCAAATTTCCCACCGGCGCAATAGAAAATATGCACTTAACTTTCTCAAAAGCGCCGGCGGGAGGGAGAGAGAAACCCACACCTCTCTCAACCCTAGGAACACCACCTTCTTTGTAAAGTGTGCCAACACCACCAAGTGTACACCACCATGTGCAAGTGTGTTAGCATTTTCACAAACATTTTTCCCAAAGGAGTTAGCCTCTCAACTTGCCACGCCACTCGATCCTAACACGTATGCAAAGTTAGATCGCTCAAGTGGCATTAGATGACCGATATGCAAACAAGTTTGCCCCTCTTGATAGTACGGCCATCTATGCTAAATCCGGTCATAAACTTCTCTACACACCTATGACCGGTGAAATGGAAATACCCTAGGTTATACCTTTGCCTTGCGCTTTCCATTCCATCTCCTCCAATGTTGATGCAACACATGCACCCAATGTTTTCCTAAACGCTAAACGGTAAACAGTCGGTCACCTACCGTTTAGCCACTATTCGGGCTAAACAGTCCATTAAACGGGCTAAACGGTCAATTAAACGGACTAAACAGATGATTAAACGGAAACGGTGTATCATTGTGTAGCGTTTACACGGCGTTTAAACGGTCTAAACGGCCGTTTAGGCGAACAGTGCATGCACCAACCAATCACCAAATGATATGATCCACTTCATATCATCATGTGACCGTATTGGTTCATCGATCTTGACCTCACTTGCTCTTCACCGTTGCCTCGGTCCATCGGCGCCAAGTCTTGCTCAAGCTTCACCGTCACACGCGGTCCCTCGCTTCAAAGCCTCCGACTTGCCCTTCACTCTTGCAACCGGTCCATCAAGCCAAGCCTCATCTTGATCTTCTCCACCTTGATCACATGACTCCATGTCATGTCTCATATGCAATGAGCTCCTTCATCATCACATAATCACCTGTGGACTAATCTCCTGTGTATCTCACATAAACACTATTAGTCCACCTAAGTTGTCACTCAATTACCAAAACCAAACAAGGAGCTTTCAATCTCCCCCTTTTTGGTAATTGATGATAACTCTACAAAGATATGGAAATTAAAGCTTTTTCAAGCTAGCACTTCACACAAGTGTAAATTGCTAACTTGCTTTGGATTTTATGCTACTTATCCAACATTTAAGCTCTATGTCAAAATTTGGATAAGCACCACAAAACCCAACTAAGTGCTAAGGTGTACAGAATAAACCTTTGTAGTTCGATACCAAGTTTGATAGTATTTGAAGCATTCAATGTACACCATCCTTAGCACCATGAGTAGCTAGACAACAAAAAAAAACACTAGAAACCCCGTGAGATCAACATTAAAAACAAGGGTCTAGTCTTTACTTGAAGAACACAAGTCTAGCTACCAACCTATGCATGCTAGTTATCATATCATCAATCAAGTTCTATAACTAGCATACACCACACAAGCAAGCATATTGATTTTAAAAACTTATGTGATGCAAGCAAGCACATGAATATGCACATATCAAATGCAAACAATCAATATTCATGAGCTTGCTCCCCCTACTTGTGTGCTTCTCATGTTCAAGAATTTTGATCCTTCTTGATCTTTTCTTTTAATGTTGCTCCCTTGTCCATGTCCATATTTGATCTCTCCCCTTGAACCCCTTGAAACATATCTTTTGTTGTCCAACTTATCCCATGATCATATCTTTGTTCCAACTTCTCCCCCTTTGTCATCAATTTCCATAAAAGGTATGTGATACCAATTAAATCACTTGATACCAATTGTAAAAAATGTGAACCTTATTGTGACAAAGGATTGCATTGGGATAGATGGTTGAGGCTTGAATCTTGCATTTTTGATGGACATCACCATGTGTTGGAATGACATTACTTGAATTGCTCTTGAGATACCACATAGGATCTTTGACCTTGATACCATTTGGTGGGGCACTCCCCCTATGTCATAGCATGGGTCATTCACTTGTCAATCTTGTTGGTGAGGGAACTTTCTTTGCTTGATGATCACTTAAAGTTGAGGATCACTTGTGGAACCACCATCTTGTATGATAGATACCATATGTATAAATGTGATATCATTTGAAAGATCTTGTCCGATATCATATGGAAATCTTCTTCCAATTGAAGGTCTTTTAGTATGGAACCACTCGTTTGCAATCTTGAACATTTGCTATCATGAGTACCAATTGTAGGATATCCAATTGAAGGAACATTTGAGTCTAGATATCCATTTGCATTGTTGTCTTGTTCTTGTACTCTAATCATCATGAGCTTCTAATTGTAGACTTGAACTATGTTGATTTGACTAAGCTTCCAAGTCCGGTTTGAACCAATGACAAGCTTTTTCACACCTCACATTAAGGGTTATCTTGCCAATGTTGTACTTGTCACTTGTTAACAATCCAAAATAGATCAAGTACTTGGGTTCACTAGCTCATGAATAAACTCATACACATACCACTAGATCAACTAATCATTCAAGCAATAGTGGTAGGTTATGAATTTAAAACTTTTCATTTGTCATGCATGATCCTATTAAGCATGTACTATATGCACTAACCGCATACTAGTAAGGGATGAAATGATCATGCACATTACAATGATACCTTTGCTATGTTGGAGAAGAGGATAGTCACATAGATTCCAATTCATTTCTCCAATAGCAATGTGAAGTCCAACTATAAGCTTGGTGAAGACCAATTATAAATGCCAATTGATAGATCAATTCTTCACCCATATGAAATGAAAACCACTTTATGATCAAGTGCACGATCTTGTTGTGGTTGGCTTGCTTTTTCTTTTGACCATTGCTTGCATGAGAGAACTAATAAGAATATCACTTGAACATCATGACTAGCTCTCTTTTGGGTGTTGCTTTCTCTCTTGATCAATCCTTTTGATTGCTTCAACTAAGCATCTCAAATGTCCTTTAGATCACCACTTCCATGTTAGCCTTCCAAGCACCACACTTGGTTTACCCACTCCTCGGGCGGCACGCCCCTCTCATAGGGAGAAGTGACCTCTCTCTAAAGAACCATTCTTGACACTCACTTGAATTGCCTTTGATTGATTGATTCAAGTGATGGACTTAATATGATGAGTAACCATGAATCCTTCTTTAAGTCCTTTTCTTTCTACTTGTTTAAGTCCTTTTCTTTCTACCAAATGATTTCCAAAAGTTACTGGAACTTAAACTTCATCTTCTTCTTGAGTTTGATCTTGATCTTCAATTTGAGTACTAAAAGTGTACACCAAGTACATTCCACAATCAAATGACCTTGTACTCATTACTTGTCATGCTTCTAGATCAATTCAAAACCAAACTTAGGTGCCTCAAACACTTATGATCAAGTTTCCAACTTGAGCACCTTTCAATTGAAGTGACTCTAGTTCAATCCAATATTTGTCACTTTTCTGGCAGATTCTGTACCCTTTGAAGAAATATCCATATCTCACAATGTACAGATCCAAATACCACGAAATTTGGTGGAGATGTGATTTACTAAGTCATCTAGCAGCTGTAAAAATTTAAGCTTCATTTGACTTCTAGATTGCTACCAGATTTCAATTCTTCCACCACTGCTACATGCTGAAAACTGCTGCACTATAGCTGATAAGATCCACCCCAAAACCAAAGTATCCCTTATCCAATTCTCATGAAATTTCTACAGCATCTTCTATGATACTTGTACAGCATGCATACCAAATTTCAAGTCATTCCAAATAGATTTGATCACTCAAGCTCAGACTTGATCACTGCTAGCTCAGTTTTTCAAAATTAGACAGATTTCAAGCAATTGAGCTATACTTGTTCAAATTGAATCAAACTTGAAATCAACTTGATTGAATACTTTCACAAGACATATATCCATTCAATCCACTTACTAAATGTTATCTTATGAACTTATCCAACTCAAATCAATCCAAACTTGATTACTAATCATTTTATCCATTCAATCATCTTATAGCAAGCAATATTGCATATATATCCAATTCAATCAACTTATATGCACCCAAATGAATGTGATCAACAAAGATATACCTTGGTTAGCTCATGATCATCTAATTTGCAAGCTTCAACTTATGTAATTGCAAGCCATCAAATAATCCAACAAATCACCACAACTTGAATGTGACACTTGTATGTTGTAGCACATTTGGACTTCACTTGTTTTGACTTGGCATTGGGATAAGATAAGCACTAAGCTTCAATACTTGACTCAATAATATGATGAACAATATAGAATCAATTGAATCAAGTCTCCAATGCCGATGGTACCTACAAATAATCATCCACTTTTTGATGGTACCCAAACTTGTTTGGGTCCTCTCAAGTTAGGTGCAACATACTTAGGCAATGCCTTAGTATGAGTGGCGGGATGTTTTGCAATAGCAACCATAGAGGTACCATTACCATCCTTTCTAAGCATATTATGGCTATCAATTGAATAGGCTTAGAACTATTACCTAGGGGACATGAATGAGCCATGTGTCCCCTTTCCCGGCATATGTAGCAACTTCTCTTTGATTGAGCCTTTTCTTCCTTGCTCATGTGTTGCTTCTCATTGCCTTGCCTCTTGAGAGTTGCTTGAGACTTCTTCTCAAGCTTGGTAGGACACTTCGAGGCAAAGTGTCCATCATTATTGCTCATCATCTTGGCATCTTGGATTTGCATTGGATGCCTTGCTCTTCCACCCCTTCTTGTTTTCTTCTTCTTCACCATCAAGTCACTGTGATGGTTGAACTTTACTTGAGCTTGGGGCTTCTTTGCTTGCTCAACTTGTGGCTTAGGTTGAGGCTCTTCTTGTTGCTCCACCAATTGCTTGGTTGGGCACATTGAGGTGAGATGACCCCAAGTGCGGCACTTGAAGCACTTGACATGCTTGAGCCTCTCTTCTTCTTTCATCTTCTTGAGCTTCTCTTTGTTTGGGCAAGCATTAGCAAGATGTCCCACTTCATGGCACCGATAGCACATGAAATGAGAAAGCTTTCTCTTTTCTTGCTTTCTTTCGCCCTTTGTCATCTTCTTCTTGAAGCCAAGGCCACATTTGTCACCATAGATTCTTTGAGTCTTCAATATATGCTCAAAGGTGACTTTCGAATTATAGCACCTCTCTAGCTTGTTGCTCAAATTCTTCACTTGTTCATTGAGCTTATTGTTCTCCTTCAAAAGGTTAGTCTCACAAGACATAGAAGTAGAACAAGCATCTAATTGTGAAGAACATGGCATAGATAATAAATCATCACAAGAGGTGGATACATGCTTCTTTCCTACATCACAAGGGTTAGTAATATCACATGATTGATCATTTGACCCAAATGATGAGCTCTCACTAGTTTTAGTTTCTTCATTAGAAAGCTTCTTAGTGAGAAAAGCATGATCTTTTATTAAGTTATCATGAGTAACACAAAGTTCCTCATGAATCAATTTTAGCTCCTCATGTGAACAAGTAGTAACATAAAGTAGATGCTTTTGTTGTTCACATGTGGTCTTTAGAAATGAGTTTTCATTTTTTCAATTTACTTGTTTTAGCCATCTCATTTATTAAAGCCTTTGTGAGTCTACATACAAGCTCAAAATTTGGATCATCACAATCAACAATCACACCTCCAATAGATACCTTGCCGTCACCGTGAGACATGGAGGAATGTGATGAAGTGGATGAGCTTGTAGAAGCATCACTCTCATAGCCATCATCTTCATCCTCACTTGACCATGAGGTGGAGCAATCCTCCACAACCACCATGTTGTGGTCATGCTCAACATCCTCACGTATCTCCACCTTTGGTTCCTCCTTTTTGAACTTGCCATCATCCCATGTGGAGGAATCACCGAAGGTGTGTTTGATAGACTCCCACATTTTATATGCGGTTCCTTTGGAGTTTATCCTATCAAACAACTCAAAGCTCAAAGATTTCATTAGATAACAATAAGCTTCGCAATCAAGTTCAAAGAGAACCTTTTGAGCTTTGGTGAGATTCTTATGGTCCAAGTTGTGTGTGAGACCATTAGTGACAATCCACCAAAATTTAGGTCCCTTTGCACGAAAATGATCAAGCATGTGATTTTTCCAAAGTGCAAAGTTTGTACCATCAAAAATGTGTGTCTCACAATCATCTATCCCACTAGATGCCATCCTCTCGGGTCGGTGAAGACCACAAATGAGAGACCTAGCTCCGATACCACTTGAAGGGTCGAGATGGCGGACTAGAGGGGGGGTGAATAGTCCTTTCTAAAACTTATCGCACCGGCTAACCGAAACAAATGCGGAATTAAAACTATCGGTCTAGCCAAGACTACACCCCTCTATCTAAGTTCTCTAGCACCTTGAAAAGATCCTAAACAAGCAAGCAAGGTGCTACCTTAGCAAAAGCTCACCTAATCAATTCTAGGAGCAAGGTCACTCAAACCTATGCAACTAGTACTTTACAAACCGAGGGAGCTCCTACACAAACTAGTGAGGCAAAGCGCACAAAGCCTAAGCTCACTAGCAAACTCAATAACAAGGCAACTAATGCCAAATTAGAGAGCGCAACTTACTTAGCTACACAAACTAAGCAATGTGACTAACAAGGTTACACAAACCAAATTAGTCACGCAAGGAACTACTTCTAGCTACACAAGCAAGAAGGTAACTAGCAAGCTACACAAGCTAACTAATTACAAGAGCAACTACACAAGCACAAGTATAAGAATGTAAGAACAAGCTTGTGTTAGGGACTTGCAAACCAACGGGAAGAACAAAATTGACACGATGATTTTCTCCCGAGGTTCACTTGGTTGCCACCAAGCTACGTCCCCGTTGAGACAAGCTCCAAGGTTGCCGCCGGTCCTCTTGCTAGTGGTGACCCGCAAGTCACACTCTCCCACGTGGAGTGCTTACCACAAGCTCTAGCACTTGACCCGGCCGGACCACTTGTCGCTCTTCACGTCTCGCTCAACTAGAGTTGCTCTTCGCGATCCCCGCGGGGTGAGCACCGTACCCCTCACAATCTCTTCTCCGGAGCACCGCACAATCTCCTTGCGTGCTTCGATGGAGTCACAAGCCACCAAGCCGTCTAGGAGGTGGCAACCTCCAAGAGTAACAAGCACCACCGGCTTGCAACACGAACACCTAGTGCCACTCGATGCAATCTCTCAATGCAACGCACTAGAATCACTCACTCTCTATTGATTCGCACTCTTGCAAGCACAAGTGAGTTAGAGGCCTTCCTAGCACTCCCCAAGCATGGACACTAAGTCCCAAGGGTGCTCAGCACCGGCCAAGGCCGGCCACCACTTCTATTTATAGCCCCAAGGGCTAAACTAGCCGTTGCCCCTTCAGTGGGCAAAACACGAGGGCACCGGACGCTCACAGGGAGCCACCGGACGCTCAACCCCCAGCGTCCGGTGCTCAGGCGTTAGCCACGTGTCACTAGCCGTTTGAACTCGACCGTTGCCGCCAACGGCTACTTCGCACGCGCGCCTGCACAGCACCACCGGACGCTCAACTAGTCCACACCGGACGCGTCCGGTGCACACCGGACCCGTGCGCAGAGAGCTTCGCAAACTCGCACGGTCACCGGACGCAAGCCACCGGACGCACCCTCAGCGTCCGGTGCTCACCGGACTCATGCGCAGAGAGGTTCACCAAACCGCCCTCACACCGGACGCTGAGCACCGGACTCACTCCGGTGCGTCCGGTGCACACCTGCACCACAGACACCACACCGGACGCTCTGGACCAGCGTCCGGTGCCTCTGCACTCAGCGTCCGGTGTGTGTTTCTCAGCGAGAAACACTCCCGCGACTTCTCCAAATTTCCCACCGGCGCAATAGAAAATATGCACTTAATTTTCTCAAAAGCGCTGGCGGGAGGGAGAGAGAAACCCACACCTCTCTCAACCCTAGGAACACCACCTCCTTTGTAAAGTGTGCCAACACCACCAAGTGTACACCACCATGTGCAAGTGTGTTAGCATTTTCACAAACATTTTTCCCAAAGGAGTTAGCCTCTCAACTTGCCACGCCACTCGATCCTAACACGTATGCAAAGTTAGATCGCTGAAGTGGCATTAGATGACCGATATGCAAACAAGTTTGCCCCTCTTGATAGTACGGCCATCTATCCTAAATCCGGTCATAAACTTCTCTACACACCTATGACCGGTGAAATGGAAATACCCTAGGTTATACCTTTGCCTTGCGCTTTCCATTCCATCTCCTCCAATGTTGATGCAACACATGCACCCAATGTTTTCCTAAACGCTAAACGGTAAACGGTCGGTCACCTGCCGTTTAGCCACTATTCGGGCTAAACAGTCCATTAAACGGGCTAAACGGTCAATTAAACGGACTAAACAGATGATTAAACGGAAACGGTGTATCATTGTGTAGCGTTTACACGGCGTATAAACGGTCTAAACGGCCGTTTAGGCGAACAGTGCATGCACCAACCAATCACCAAATGATATGATCCACTTCATATCATCATGTGACCGTATTGGTTCATCGATCTTGACCTCACTTGCTCTTCACCGTTGCCTCGGTCCATCGGCGCCAAGTCTTGCTCAAGCTTCACCGTCACACGCGGTCCCTCGCTTCAAAGCCTCCGACTTGCCCTTCACTCTTGCAACCGGTCCATCAAGCCAAGCCTCATCTTGATCTTCTCCACCTTGATCACATGACTCCATGTCATGTCTCATATGCAATGAGCTCCTTCATCATCACATAATCACCTGTGGACTAATCTCCTGTGTATCTCACATAAACACTATTAGTCCACCTAAGTTGTCTCTCAATTACCAAAACCAAACAAGGACCTTTCAGCTTCCATAATGGTTTGTGAGCCTATGGTGCATTATGCGCAAACCATGCACCAATCTTGCACCTAAACTAACACTATCTCCATACATATTGAAGCGAGATTCCATATGACACACATGATCTAGGAGTTCTATCGGGTGCGTCCAAATTGATTTCTAAGAATATGATACGTTCCATGCAAACCGTACACCTATCTTTCATCAAGATTAGCACTATATCCAAACAGACCGAACCAAGCTTTCACTTGAGCCTCTTCACCTAGGAGTACCATCGGGAACTTCCACAATGATTTCTGAGCCTTTGGTGCACTGGGCACAAACCATGCAACTATCTTGCACCGAAACTAATACTATCTCCAACTGGACTGAAGCGAGATTCCATATGATACACTTCATCTAGTAGTTCCATCGGGTGCATCTACAGTTGCATCGGGTTTGTCCAAATTGATTTCTGAGCATATGGTATGTTACATGCAAACCGTGCACCTATCTTGCATCAAGATTAGAACTATCTCCAAACAGACAGAACCAAGATTCCACTTGAGCCTTTTCACCATGGAGTACCATCGTGTGCGTCCAAAATAGTTTCTTAGCCTATGGTGCATTAGGCACAAACCTTGTACCTATCTTGCACCGAAACTAACACTATCTCCAAAGAGACAGAAGTGAGATTCTATATGACACACGTAATCTAGGAGTTCTATTGGGTGCTTCCAAATATATTTCTAAGCATACGGTACGTTCGATGCAATTTGTGCACCTATCTTGCATCAAGATTAGCACTATCTCCAAACAAAGCAAACTGAGCTTCCACTTGAGCCCCTTTACCCAGGAGTATCATCGGGTGCATCCAAAATGGTTTCTTAGCCTATGATGCATTCGGCGCAAACTGTGTACCGATCTTGCACCAAAACTAACTTTGTCTCCAAACAAACCGAAGCGAGATTCCATATGACAAATGTCATCTAGGAGTTCTATTGGGGAGCGTCCAAATGGATTTCTTAGCATATTGTATGTTTCATGCAAACCGTGCACCTATCTTGCATCAAGATTAGCACTATCTCCAAATAGATCAAACCGACCTTCCACTTTAGCCACTTCACCTAGGATTATCATCGGGTGCTTCCATAATGGTTTGTGAGCCTATGGTGCATTATACGCAAACCATGCACCAATCTTACACCTAAACTAACACTGTCTCCAAACAGATTGAAGCGAGATTCCACATGACACACATGATCTAGGAGTTCTATCGGGTGCGTCCAAATTGATTTATGAGAATATGATACGTTCCATGCAAGCCATACACCTATCTTTCATCAAGATTAGCACTATCTCCAAATAGACTGAACCGAACTTTCACTTGAGCCTCTTCACCTAGGAGTACCATCGGGAACTTCTACAACGATTTTTGAGCCTATGGTGCACTAGGCACAAACCATGCAACTATCTTGCACTGAAACTAATACTATCTCCAAATGGACCGAAGTGAGATTCCATATGATACACTTCCTCTAGTAGTTCCATTGGGTGCATCTACAGTTCCATCGGGTTTGTCCAAATTGATTTATGAGCATATGGTACGTTCGATGCAATTTGTGCACCTATCTTGCATCAAGATTAGCACTATCTCCAAACAAAGCAAACTGAGCTTCCACTTGAGCCCCTTTACCCAGGAGTATCATCGGGTGCATCCAAAATGGTTTTTTAGCCTATGATGCATTAGGCGCAAACTGTGTACCTATCTTGCACCAAAACTAACTCTGTCTCCAAACAGACCAAAGCGAGATTCTATATGACACATGTCATCTAGGAGTTCTATTGGGGAGTGTCCAAATGGATTTCTTAGCATATGGTATGTTCCATGCAAACCGTGCACCTATCTTGCATCAAGATTAGAACTATCTCCAAACAGATCGAACCGACCTTCCACTTGAGCCTTTTCACCTAAGATTATCATCGGGTGCTTCCATAATGGTTTCTGAGCCTATGGTGCATTATGCGCAAAACATGCACCAATCTTGCACCTAAACTAACACTGTCTCCAAACAGATTGAAGCAAGATTCCATATGACACACATGATCTAGGACTTCATCGGGTGCGTCCAAATTGATTTCTAAGAATATGGTACGTTCCATGCAAACCGTACACCTATCTTTCATCAAGATTAGCACTATGTCCAAACAGACCGAACCGAGCTTTCACTTGAGCCTCTTCACCTAGGAGTATCATCAGGAACTTCCACAATGATTTCTGAGCCTATGGTGCACTAGGCACAGACCATGCAACTATCTTGCACCGAAACTAATATTATCTCCAACTGGACCGAAGCGAGATTCCATATGATACACTTCCTCTAGTAGTTCCATTGGGTGCATCTACAGTTCCAGCGGGTGTGTCCAAATTGATTTCTGAGCATATGGTATGTTCCATGCAAATAATGCACCTATCTTGCATCAAGATTAGAACTATCTCCAAACAGACAGAACCAAGATTCCACTTGAGCCTCTTCACCAAGGAGTACCAATATGTGCGTCCAAAATAGTTTCTTAGCCTATGGTGCATTAGGCACAAACCGGGTACCTATCTTGCACCAAAACTAACACTATCTCCAAAGAGACCGAAGTGAGATTCTATATAACACACGTCAACTAGGAGTTCTATTGGGTGCTTCCAAATATATTTTGAAGCATATGGTACGTTCCATGCAATTCGTGCACCTATCTAGCATCAAGATTAGTACTATCTCCAAACAAAAGCAAACTGAGCTTCCACTTGAGCCCCTTTACCCAGGAGTATCTTCAGGTGCATCCAAAATTGTTTCTTAGCCTATGATGCATTAGGCGCAAACTGTGTATCTATCTTGCACCAAAACTAACTCTGTCTCCAAACAGACCAAAGCAAGATTCTATATGACACATGTCATCTAGGAGTTCTATTACGGTGCGTCCAAATGGATTTCTTAGCATATGGTATGTTCCATGCAAACCGTGCACCTATCTTGCATCAAGATTAGCACTATCTCCAAACAGATCGAACCCACCTTTCACTTGAGCCTATCATCAGGTGCTTCCATAATTGTTTCTGAGCCTATGGTGCATTATGCACAAACCATGCACCAATCTTGCACCTAAACTAACACTATCTCCAAACAGATTGAACCGAGATTCCATATGACACACATGGTTTAGCAGTTCTATCGGGTGCGTCCAAATTGATTTCTGAGAATATGCTACGCTCCATGCAAACTATACACCTATCTTTCATCAAGATTAGCACTATCTCCAAACAGACCAAACCAAGCTTTCACTTGAGCCTCTTCACCTAGGAGTACCATCAGGAACTTCCACAACGATTTCTGAGCCTATGGTGCACTGGGCACAAACCATATCTTGCACCGAAACTAATACGATCTCCAACTAGACCGAAGCGAGATTCCATATGATACACTTCATCTAGTAGTTCCATCGGGTGCATCTATAGTTCCATCGGGTTTGTCCAAATTGATTTCTAAGCATATGGTATGTTCCATGCAAACCGTGCACCTATCTTGCATCAAGATTAGAACTATCTCCAAACAGACAGAACGAAGATTCCACTTGAACCTCTTCACCAAGGAGTACCATTGCGTGCGTCCAAAATAGTTTCTAAGCCTATGGTGCATTAGGTACAAACCGTGTACCTATCTTGCACCGAAACTAACACTATCTCCAAAGAGACCGAAGTGAGATTCTATATGACACACGTAATCTAGGAGTTCTATTGGGTGCTTTCAAATATATTTCTAAGCATATGGTACGTTCGATGCAATTTGTGAACCTATCTTGCATCAAGATTAGCACTATCTCCAAACAAAGCAAACTGAGCTTCCACTTGAGCCCCTTTACCCAGGAGTATCACCGGGTGCATCCAAAATGGTTTCTTAGCATATGATGCATTAGGCACAAACTGTGTACCTATCTTGCACCAAAACTAACTCTGTCTCCAAATAGACCAAAGTGAGATTCCATATGACACATGTCATCTAGGAGTTCTATTGGGGTGCATCCAAATGGATTTCTTGCATATGGTATGTTCCATGCAAACCGTACACCTATCTTGCATCACGATTGGCACTATCTCCAAACAGATCGAACCGATCTTCCACTTGAGCCTCTTCGCCTAGGATTATCATCGGATGCTTCCATAATGGTTTCTAAGCCTACAGTGTATTATGCGCAAACTATGCACCAATCTTGCACCTAAAGTAACACTGTCTCCAAACAGATTGAAGCGAGATTCCATATGACACACATGATCTAGGAGTTCTATCGGGTGTGTCCAAATTGATTTCTGAGAATATGGTATGTTTCATGCAAACCGTACACCTATCTTTCATCAAGATTAGCACTATCTCCAAACAGACCAAACCAAACTTTCACTTGAGCCTCTTCACCTAGGAGTACCATCAGGAACTTCCACAATGATTTCTGAGTCTACGGTGCACTGGGCACAAACCATATCTTGCACCAAAACTAATACTATCTCTAACTGGATCGAAGCGAGATTCCATATGATTCACTTCATCTAGTAGTTCCATCGGGTGCATCTATAGTTCCATCGGTTTTTTCCAAATTGATTTCTGAGCATATGGTATGTTCCATGCAAACCGTGCACCTATCTTGCATCAAGATTAGAACTGTCTCCAAACAGATTGAAGCAAGATTCCATATGACACACAAGATCTAGGAGTTCTATCGGGTGCGTCCAAATTGATTTTCGAGAATATGTTATGTTCCATGCAAACCGT
>NW_018396466.1:72760-76182 GCF_000003195.3 Sorghum bicolor | reverse complement strand
CTAAGAAACCATTTTGGATGCACCGGATGATACTCCTGGGTAAAGGGGCTCAAGTGGAAGCTCAGTTTGCCTTGTTTGGAGATAGTGCTAATTTAGATGCGAGATAGGTGCAAGAATTGCATCGAACGTACCATATGCTTAGAAATATATTTGGAAGCACCCAATAGAACTCCTAGATGACATGTGTCATATAGAATCTCACTTCGGTCTCTTTCGAGATAGTGTTAGTTTCGGTGCAAGATAGGTACACGGTTTGTGCCTAATGCACCATAGGCTAAGAAACTATTTTTGACGCACGCGATGATACTCCTTGGTGAAGAGGCTCATGTGGAATCTTGGTTCTGTCTGTTTGGAGATAGTTCTAATCTTCATGCAAGATAGGTGCACGGTTTGCATGGAACATATCATATCCTCAGAAATCAATTTGGACACACCCGATGGAACTGTAGATGCACCTGATGGAACTACTAGATGAAGTGTATCATATGGAATCTCGCTTGAGTCTAGTTGGAGACAGTATTAGTTTCGGTGCAAGATAGTTGCATGGTTTGTGCCCAGTGCACCATAGGCTCAGAAATCGTTGTGGAAGTTCCCGATGGTACTCCTAGGTGAAGAGGCTCAAGTGAAAGCTCGGTTCGCTCTGTTTGGAGATAGTGCTAATCTTGATGAAAGATAGGTGTACGGTTTGCATGGAACGTACCGTATTCTCAGAAATCAATTTGGACGCACCCGATAGAAATCTTAGATCATGTGTGTCATATGGAATCTCGCTTCAATCTGTTTGGAGACAGTTTAGGTGCAAGATTGGTGCATGGTTTGCGCATAATGCACCATAGGCTCGGAAACCATTATGGAAGCACCAGATAGTACTCCTAGGTGAAGAGGCTCAAGTTGGAGGTCGGTTCGATCTGTTTGGAGATAGTGCTAATCTTGATGCAAGATAGGTGAACGGTTTTCATGGAACATACCATATGCTAAGAAATCTATTTGGATGCATCGCAATAGAACTCCTAGATGACATGTGTCATATGGAATCTCGCTTTGGTCTATTTGGAGACAGAGTTAGTTTTGGTGCAAGATAGGTACACAGTTTGCGCCTAATGCATCATAGGCTAAGAAACCATTTTGGATGCACCCGATGATACTCCTGGGTAAAGGGGCTCAAGAGGAAGGTCAGTTTGCTTTGTTTGGAGATAGTGCTAATCTTGATGCAAGATAGGTGCACGAATTGCATCGAACATACCATATGCTTAGAAATATATTTGGAAGCACCCAATAGAACTCCTAGATGATGTGTGTCATATAGAATCTCACTTCGGTCTCTTTGGAGATAGTGTTAGTTTCGGTGCAAGATAGGTACACGGTTTGTGTCAAATGCACCATAGGCTAAGAAACTATTTTGGACGCACGCGATGGTACTCCTTGGTGAAGAGGCTCATGTGGAACCTTGGTTCTGTCTATTTGAAGATAGTTCCAATCTTGATGCAAGATAGGTGCACGGTTTGCATGGAACATACCATATGCTCAGAAATCAATTTGGACACACCCGATGGAACTACTAGATGAAGTGTATCATATGGAATCTCGCTTCAGTCCAGTTGGAGATAATATTAGTTTTGGTGCAAGTTAGTTGCATGGTTTGTGGCCAGTGCACCATAGGCTCAGAAATCGTTGTGGAAGTTCCCGATGGTACTCCTAGGTGAAGAGGCTCAAGTGAAAGCTCGGTTCGGTCTGTTTGGAGATAGTGCTAATCTTGATGAAAGATAGGTGTACGGTTTGCATGGAACGTACCGTATTCTCAGAAATCAATTTGGACGCACCCGATAGAACTCCTAGATCATGTGTGTCATATGGAATCTCGCTTCAATCTGTTTGGAGACAGTTTAGGTGCAAGATTGGTGCATGGTTTGCGCATAATGCACCATAGGCTCGGAAACCATTATGGAAGCACCCGATAGTACTCCTAGGTGAAGAGGCTCAAGTGGAAGGTCGGTTCGATCTGTTTGGAGATAGTGCTAATCTTGATGCAAGATAGGTGAACGGTTTTCATGGAACATACCATATGCTAAGAAATCTATTTGGATGCATCGCAATAGAACTCCTAGATGACATGTGTCATATGGAATCTCGCTTTGGTCTATTTGGAGACAGAGTTAGTTTTGGTGCAAGATAGGTACACAGTTTGCGCCTAATGCATCATAGGCTAAGAAACCATTTTGGATGCACCCGATGATACTCCTGGGTAAAGGGGCTCAAGTGGAAGCTCAGTTTGCTTTGTTTGGATATAGTGCTAATCTTGATGCAAGATAGGTGCACGAATTGCATCGAACGTACCGTATGCTTAGAAATATATTTGGAAGCACCCAATAGACCTCCTAGATGATGTGTGTCATATAGAATCTCACTTCGGTCTCTTTGGAGATAGTGTTAGTTTCGGTGCAAGATAGGTACACGGTTTGTGCCAAATGCACCATAGGCTAAGAAACTATTTTGGACGCACGCGATGGTACTCTTTGGTGAAGAGGCTCATGTGGAACCTTGGTTCTGTCTATTTGAAGATAGTTCCAATCTTGATGCAAGATAGGTGCACGGTTTGCATGGAACATACCATATGCTCAGAAATCAATTTGGACACACCCGATGGAACTACTAGATGAAGTGTATCATATGGAATCTCGCTTCAGTCCAGTTGGAGATAATATTAGTTTTGGTGCAAGTTAGTTGCATGGTTTGTGGCCAGTGCACCATAGGCTCAGAAATCGTTGTGGAAGTTCCCGATGGTACTCCTAGGTGAAGAGGCTCAAGTGAAAGCTCGGTTCGGTCTGTTTGGAGATAGTGCTAATCTTGATGAAAGATAGGTGTACGGTTTGCATGGAACGTACCGTATTCTCAGAAATCAATTTGGACGCACCCGATAGAAATCTTAGATCATGTGTGTCATATGGAATCTCGCTTCAATCTGTTTGGAGACAGTTTAGGTGCAAGATTGGTGCATGGTTTGCGCATAATGCACCATAGGCTCGGAAACCATTATGGAAGCACCAGATAGTACTCCTAGGTGAAGAGGCTCAAGTTGAAGGTCGGTTCGATCTGTTTGGAGATAGTGCTAATCTTGATGCAAGATAGGTGAACGGTTTTCATGGAACATACCATATGCTAAGAAATCTATTTGGATGCATCGCAATAGAACTCCTAGATGACATGTGTCATATGGAATCTCGCTTTGTTCTATTTGGAGACAGAGTTAGATTTGGTGCAAGATAGGTACACAGTTTGCGCCTAATGCATCATAGGCTAAGAAACCATTTTGGATGCACCCGATGATTACTCCTGGGTAAAGGGGCTCAAGAGGAAGCTCAGTTTGCTTTGTTTGGAGATAGTGCTAATCTTGATGCAAGATAGGTGCACGAATTGCATCGAAT
>NW_018396466.1:66359-70252 GCF_000003195.3 Sorghum bicolor | reverse complement strand
TAGTTCCAATCTTGATGCAAGATAGGTGCACGGTTTGCATGGAACATACCATATGCTCAGAAATCAATTTGGACACACCCGATGGAACTGTAGATGCACCCGATGGAACTACTAGATGAAGTGTATCATATGGAATCTCGCTTCAGTCCAGTTGGAGATAATATTAGTTTTGGTGCAAGATAGTTGCATGGTTTGTGCCCAGTGCACCATAGGCTCAGAAATCGTTGTGGAAGTTCCCGATGGTACTCCTAGGTGAAGAGGCTCAAGTGAAAGCTCGGTTCGGTCTGTTTGGAGATAGTGCTAATCTTGATGAAAGATAGGTGTACGGTTTGCATGGAACGTACCGTATTCTCAGAAATCAATTTGGACGCACCCGATAGAACTCCTAAATCATGTGTGTCATATGGAATCTCGCTTCAATCTGTTTGGAGACAGTTTAGGTGCAAGATTGGTGCATGGTTTGCGCATAATGCACCATAGGCTCGGAAACCATTATGGAAGCACCCGATAGTACTCCTAGGTGAAGAGGCTCAAATGGAAGGTCGGTTCGATCTGTTTGGAGATAGTGCTAATCTTGATGCAAGATAGGTGAACGGTTTTCATGGAACATACCATATGCTAAGAAATCTATTTGGATGCATCGCAATAGAACACCTAGATGACATGTGTCATATGGAATCTCGCTTTGGTCTATTTGGAGACAGAGTTAGTTTTGGTGCAAGATAGGTACACAGTTTGCGCCTAATGCATCATAGGCTAAGAAACCATTTTGGATGCACCCGATGATACTCCTGGGTAAAGGGGCTCAAGTGGAAGCTCAGTTTGCTTTGTTTGGATATAGTGCTAATCTTGATGCAAGATAGGTGCACGAATTGCATCGAACGTACCGTATGCTTAGAAATATATTTGGAAGCACCCAATAGACCTCCTAGATGATGAGTGTCATATAGAATCTCACTTCGGTCTCTTTGGAGATAGTGTTAGTTTCGGTGCAAGATAGGTACACGGTTTGTGCCAAATGCACCATAGGCTAAGAAACTATTTTGGACGCACGCGATGGTACTCTTTGGTGAAGAGGCTCATGTGGAACCTTGGTTCTGTCTATTTGAAGATAGTTCCAATCTTGATGCAAGATAGGTGCACGGTTTGCATGGAACATACCATATGCTCAGAAATCAATTTGGACACACCCGATGGAACTACTAGATGAAGTGTATCATATGGAATCTCGCTTCAGTCCAGTTGGAGATAATATTAGTTTTGGTGCAAGTTAGTTGCATGGTTTGTGGCCAGTGCACCATAGGCTCAGAAATCGTTGTGGAAGTTCCCGATGGTACTCCTAGGTGAAGAGGCTCAAGTGAAAGCTCGGTTCGGTCTGTTTGGAGATAGTGCTAATCTTGATGAAAGATAGGTGTACGGTTTGCATGGAACGTACCGTATTCTCAGAAATCAATTTGGACGCACCCGATAGAAATCTTAGATCATGTGTGTCATATGGAATCTCGCTTCAATCTGTTTGGAGACAGTTTAGGTGCAAGATTGGTGCATGGTTTGCGCATAATGCACCATAGGCTCGGAAACCATTATGGAAGCACCAGATAGTACTCCTAGGTGAAGAGGCTCAAGTTGGAGGTCGGTTCGATCTGTTTGGAGATAGTGCTAATCTTGATGCAAGATAGGTGAACGGTTTTCATGGAACATACCATATGCTAAGAAATCTATTTGGATGCATCGCAATAGAACTCCTAGATGACATGTGTCATATGGAATCTCGCTTTGTTCTATTTGGAGACAGAATTAGATTTGGTGCAAGATAGGTACACAGTTTGCGCCTAATGCATCATAGGCTAAGAAACCATTTTGGATGCACCCGATGATACTCCTGGGTAAAGGGGCTCAAGAGGAAGCTCAGTTTGCTTTGTTTGGAGATAGTGCTAATCTTGATGCAAGATAGGTGCACGAATTGCATCGAACATACCATATGCTTAGAAATATATTTGGAAGCACCCAATAGAACTCCTAGATGATGTGTGTCATATAGAATCTCACTTCGGTCTCTTTGGAGATAGTGTTAGTTTCGGTGCAAGATAGGTACACGGTTTGTGTCAAATGCACCATAGGCTAAGGAACTATTTTGGACGCACGCGATGGTACTCCTTGGTGAAGAGGCTCATGTGGAACCTTGGTTCTGTCTATTTGAAGATAGTTCCAATCTTGATGCAAGATAGGTGCATGGTTTGCATGGAACATACCATATGCTCAGAAATCAATTTGGACACACCCGATGGAACTGTAGATGCACCCGATGGAACTACTAGATGAAGTGTATTATATGGAATCTCGCTTCAGTCCAGTTGGAGATAATATTAGTTTTGGTGCAAGATAGTTGCATGGTTTGTGCCCAGTGCACCATAGGCTCAGAAATCGTTGTGGAAGTTCCCGATGGTACTCCTAGGTGAAGAGGCTCAAGTGAAAGCTCGGTTCGGTCTGTTTGGAGATAGTGCTAATCTTGATGAAAGATAGGTGTACGGTTTGCATGGAACGTACCGTATTCTCAGAAATCAATTTGGACGCACCCGATAGAACTCCTAGATCATGTGTGTCATATGGAATCTCGCTTCAATCTGTTTGGAGACAGTTTAGGTGCAAGATTGGTGCATGGTTTGCGCATAATGCACCATAGGCTCGGAAACCATTATGGAAGCACCCGATAGTACTCCTAGGTGAAGAGGCTCAAGTTGAAGGTCGGTTCGATCTGTTTGGAGATAGTGCTAATCTTGATGCAAGATAGGTGAACGGTTTTCATGGAACATACCATATGCTAAGAAATCTATTTGGATGCATCGCAATAGAACTCCTAGATGACATGTGTCATATGGAATCTCGCTTTGGTCTATTTGGAGACAGAGTTAGTTTTGGTGCAAGATAGGTACACAGTTTGCGCCTAATGCATCATAGGCTAAGAAACCATTTTGGATGCACCCGATGATACTCCTGGGTAAAGGGGCTCAAGAGGAAGCTCAGTTTGCTTTGTTTGGAGATAGTGCTAATCTTGATGCAAGATAGGTGCACGAATTGCATCGAACATACCATATGCTTAGAAATATATTTGGAAGCACCCAATAGAACTCCTAGATGATGTGTGTCATATAGAATCTCACTTCGGTCTCTTTGGAGATAGTGTTAGTTTTGGTGCAAGATAGGTACACGGTTTGTGTCAAATGCACCATAGGCTAAGAAACTATTTTGGACGCACGCGATGGTACTCTTTGGTGAAGAGGCTCATGTGGAACCTTGGTTCTGTCTATTTGAAGATAGTTCCAATCTTGATGCAAGATAGGTGCACGGTTTGCATGGAACATACCATATGCTCAGAAATCAATTTGGACACACCCGATGGAACTACTAGATGAAGTGTATCATATAGAATCTCGCTTCAGTCCAGTTGGAGATAATATTAGTTTTGGTGCAAGTTAGTTGCATGGTTTGTGGCCAGTGCACCATAGGCTCAGAAATCGTTGTGGAAGTTCCCGATGGTACTCCTAGGTGAAGAGGCTCAAGTGAAAGCTCGGTTCGGTCTGTTTGGAGATAGTGCTAATCTTGATGAAAGATAGGTGTACGGTTTGCATGGAACGTACCGTATTCTCAGAAATCAATTTGGACGCACCCGATAGAAATCTTAGATCATGTGTGTCATATGGAATCTCGCTTCAATCTGTTTGGAGACAGTTTAGGTGCAAGATTGGTGCATGGTTTGCGCATAATGCACCATAGGCTCGGAAACCATTATGGAAGCACCAGATAGTACTCCTAGTGAAGGGTCCTCTAATCGACCTCAGCATCAGCTGACTCCGTCTTACGTGGTTTTTTCCCCCTTTTTTTTTTTTTCTTTT
>NW_018396466.1:62113-65228 GCF_000003195.3 Sorghum bicolor | reverse complement strand
AGTTGCATGGTTTGTGGCCAGTGCACCATAGGCTCAGAAATCGTTGTGGAAGTTCCCGATGGTACTCCTAGGTGAAGTGGCTCAAGTGAAAGCTCGGTTCGGTCTGTTTGGAGATAGTGCTAATCTTGATGAAAGATAGGTGTACGGTTTGCATGGAACGTACCGTATTCTCAGAAATCAATTTGGACGCACCCGATAGAAATCTTAGATCATGTGTGTCATATGGAATCTCGCTTCAATCTGTTTGGAGACAGTTTAGGTGCAAGATTGGTGCATGGTTTGCGCATAATGCACCATAGGCTCGGAAACCATTATGGAAGCACCAGATAGTACTCCTAGGTGAAGAGGCTCAAGTTGGAGGTCGGTTCGATCTGTTTGGAGATAGTGCTAATCTTGATGCAAGATAGGTGAACGATTTTCATGGAACATACCATATGCTAAGAAATCTATTTGGATGCATCGCAATAGAACTCCTAGATGACATGTGTCATATGGAATCTCGCTTTGTTCTATTTGGAGACAGAATTAGTTTTGGTGCAAGATAGGTACACAGTTTGCGCCTAATGCATCATAGGCTAAGAAACCATTTTGGATGCACCCGATGATACTCCTGGGTAAAGGGGCTCAAGAGGAAGCTCAGTTTGCTTTGTTTGGAGATAGTGCTAATCTTGATGCAAGATAGGTGCACGAATTGCATCGAACATACCATATGCTTAGAAATTTATTTGGAAGCACCCAATAGAACTCCTAGATGATGTGTGTCATATAGAATCTCACTTCGGTCTCTTTGGAGATAGTGTTAGTTTTGGTGCAAGATAGGTACACGGTTTGTGTCAAATGCACCATAGGCTAAGAAACTATTTTGGACGCACGCGATGGTACTCCTTGGTGAAGAGGCTCATGTGGAACCTTGGTTCTGTGTATTTGAAGATAGTTCCAATCTTGATGCAAGATAGGTGCACGGTTTGCATGGAACATACCATATGCTCAGAAATCAATTTGGACACACCCGATGGAACTGTAGATGCACCCGATGGAACTACTAGATGAAGTGTATCATATGGAATCTTGCTTCAGTCTAGATGGAGATAATATTAGTTTTGGTGCAAGATAGTTGCATGGTTTGTGCCCAGTGCACCATAGGCTCAGAAATCGTTGTGGAAGTTCCCGATGGTACTCCTAGGTGAAGAGGCTCAAGTGAAAGCTCGGTTCGGTCTGTTTGGAGATAGTGCTAATCTTGATGAAAGATAGGTGTACGGTTTGCATGGAACGTACCGTATTCTCAGAAATCAATTTGGACGCACCCGATAGAACTCCTAGATCATGTGTGTCATATGGAATCTCGCTTCAATCTGTTTGGAGACAGTTTAGGTGCAAGATTGGTGCATGGTTTGCGCATAATGCACCATAGGCTCGGAAACCATTATGGAAGCACCCGATAGTACTCCTAGGTGAAGAGGCTCAAGTTGAAGGTCGGTTCGATCTGTTTGGAGATAGTGCTAATCTTGATGCAAGATAGGTGAACGGTTTTCATGGAACATACCATATGCTAACAAATCTATTTGGATGCATCGCAATAGAACTCCTAGATGACATGTGTCATATGGAATCTCGCTTTGGTCTATTTGGAGACAGAGTTAGTTTTGGTGCAAGATAGGTACACAGTTTGCGCCTAATGCATCATAGGCTAAGAAACCATTTTGGATGCACCCGATGATACTCCTGGGTAAAGGGGCTCAAGAGGAAGCTCAGTTTGCTTTGTTTGGAGATAGTGCTAATCTTGATGCAAGATAGGTGCACGAATTGCATCGAACATACCATATGCTTAGAAATTTATTTGGAAGCACCCAATAGAACTCCTAGATGATGTGTGTCATATAGAATCTCACTTCGGTCTCTTTGGAGATAGTGTTAGTTTCGGTGCAAGATAGGTACACAGTTTGTGTCAAATGCACCATAGGCTAAGGAACTATTTTGGACGCACGCGATGGTACTCCTTGGTGAAGAGGCTCATGTGGAACCTTGGTTCTGTCTATTTGAAGATAGTTCCAATCTTGATGCAAGATAGGTGCATGGTTTGCATGGAACATACCATATGCTCAGAAATCAATTTGGACACACCCGATGGAACTACTAGATGAAGTGTATCATATGGAATCTCGCTTCAGTCCAGTTGGAGATAATATTAGTTTTGGTGCAAGTTAGTTGCATGGTTTGTGGCCAGTGCACCATAGGCTCAGAAATCGTTGTGGAAGTTCCCGATGGTACTCCTAGGTGAAGAGGCTCAAGTGAAAGCTCGGTTCGGTCTGTTTGGAGATAGTGCTAATCTTGATGAAAGATAGGTGTACGGTTTGCATGGAACGTACCGTATTCTCAGAAATCAATTTGGACGCACCCGATAGAAATCTTAGATCATGTGTGTCATATGGAATCTCGCTTCAATCTGTTTGGAGACAGTTTAGGTGCAAGATTGGTGCATGGTTTGCGCATAATGCACCATAGGCTCGGAAACCATTATGGAAGCACCAGATAGTACTCCTAGGTGAAGAGGCTCAAGTTGGAGGTCGGTTCGATCTGTTTGGAGATAGTGCTAATCTTGATGCAAGATAGGTGAACGGTTTTCATGGAACATACCATATGCTAAGAAATCTATTTGGATGCATCGCAATAGAACTCCTAGATGACATGTGTCATATGGAATCTCGCTTTGTTCTATTTGGAGACAGAGTTAGTTTTGGTGCAAGATAGGTACACAGTTTGCGCCTAATGCATCATAGGCTAAGAAACCATTTTGGATGCACCCGATGATACTCCTGGGTAAAGGGGCTCAAGAGGAAGCTCAGTTTGCTTTGTTTGGAGATAGTGCTAATCTTGATGCAAGATAGGTGCACGAATTGCATCGAACGTACCGTATGCTTAGAAATATATTTGGAAGCACCCAATAGACCTCCTAGATGATGTGTGTCATATAGAATCTCACTTCGGTCTCTTTGGAGATAGTGTTAGTTTCGGTGCAAGATAGGTACACGGTTTGTGCCAAATGCACCATAGGCTAAGAAACTATTTTGGACGCACGCGATGGTACTCTTTGGTGAAGAGGCTCATGTGGAACCTT
>NW_018396466.1:19799-51136 GCF_000003195.3 Sorghum bicolor | reverse complement strand
GAAGGTCGGTTCAATCTGTTTGGAGATAGTGCTAATCTTGATGCAAGATAGGTGCACGGTTTTCATGGAACATACCATATGCTAAGAAATCTATTTGGATGCATCGCAATAGAACTCCTAGATGACATGTGTCATATGGAATCTCGCTTTGGTCTATTTGGAGACAGAGTTAGTTTTGGTGCAAGATAGGTACACAGTTTGCGCCTAATGCATCATAGGCTAAGAAACCATTTTGGATGCACCCGATGATACTCCTGGGTAAAGGGGCTTAAGTGGAAGCTCAGTTTGCTTTGTTTGGAGATAGTGCTAATCTTGATGCAAGATAGGTGCACGAATTGCATCGAACGTACCATATGCTTCGAAATATATTTGGAAGCACCCAATAGAACTCCTAGATGACGTGTGTCATATAGAATCTCACTTCGGTCTCTTTGGAGATAGTGTTAGTTTCGGTGCAAGATAGGTACACGGTTTGTGCCTAATGCACCATAGGCTAAGAAACTATTTTGGACGCACGCGATGGTACTCCTTGGTGAAGAGGCTCATGTGGAATCTTGGTTCTGTCTGTTTGGAGATAGTTCTAATCTTGATGCAAGATAGGTGCACGGTTTGCATGGAACATACCATATGCTCAAAAATCAATTTGGACAAACCTGATGGAACTGTGGATGCACCCGATGGAACTACTAGATGAAGTTTATCATATGGAATCACGCTTCTGTCCAGTTGGAGATAGAATTAGTTTTGGTGCAAGATAGTTGCATGGTTTGTGCCCAGTGCACCAGAGGCTCAGAAATCGTTGTGGAAGTTCCTGAAGGTACTCCTAGGTGAAGAGGCTCAAGTGAAAGCTTGGTTCGGTCTATTTGGAGATAGTGCTAATCTTGATGAAAGATAGGTGTACGGTTTGCATGGAACGTACCATATTCTCATAAATCAATTTGGACGCACCCGATAGAACTCCTAGATCATGTGTGTCATATGGAATCTAGCTTCAATCTGTTTGGAGACAGTGTTAGTTTAGGTGCAAGATTGGTGCATGGTTTGCGCATAATGCACCATAGGCTCAGAAACCATTATGGAAGCACCCGATGATAATCCTAGGTGAAGAGGCTCAAGTGGAAGGTCGGTTCGATCTGTTTGGAGATAGTGCTAATCTTGATGCAAGATAGGTGCACGGTTTGCATGGAACATACCATATGCTAAGAAATCCATTTAGACGCACCCCAATAGAACTCCTAGATGACATGTGTCATATAGAATCTCGCTTTGGTCTGTTTGGAGACAGAGAGTTTTGGTGCAAGATAGGTACACAGTTTGCGCCTAATGCATCATTGGATAAGAAACCATTTTGGATGCACCCGATGATACTCCTGGGTAACGGGGCTCGAGTGGAAGCTCAGTTTGCTTTGTTTAGAGATAGTGCTAATCTTGATGCAAGATAGGTGCACGAATTGCATCGAACGTACCATATGCTTCGAAATATATTTGGAAGCACCCAATAGAACTCCTAGATGACGTGTGTCATATAGAATCTCACTTCGGTCTCTTTGGAGATAGTGTTAGTTTCGGTGCAAGATAGGTACACGGTTTGTGCCTAATGCACCATAGGCTAAGAAACTATTTTGGACGCACGCGATGGTACTCCTTGGTGAAGAGGCTCATGTGGAACCTTCGTTCTGTCTATTTGAAGATAGTTCCAATCTTGATGCAAGATAGGTGCATGGTTTTCATGGAACATACCATATGCTCATAAATCAATTTGGACACACCCGACGGAACTGTAGATGCACCCGATGGAACTACTAGATGAAGTGTATCATATGGAATCTCGCTTTAGTACAGTTGGAGATAATATTAGTTTTAGTGCAAGATAGTTGCATGGTTTGTGCCCAGTGCACCATAGGCTTAGAAATCGTTGTGGAAGTTCCCGATGGTACTCCTAGGTGAAGAGGCTCAAGTGAAAGCTCGGTTCGGTCTGTTTGGAGATAGTGCTAATCCTGATGAAAGATAGGTGTACGGTTTGCATGGAACGTACCGTATTCTCTGAAATCAATTTGGACGCACCCGATAGAACTCCTAGATCATGTGTGTCATATGGAATCTCGCTTCAATCTGTTTGGAGACAGTTTAGGTGCAAGATTGGTGCATGGTTTGCGCATAATGCACCATAGGCTCGGAAACCATTATTCAAGCACCCGATAGTACTCCTAGGTGAAGAGGCTCAAGTGGAAGGTCGGTTCGATCTGTTTGGAGATAGTGCTAATCTTGATGCAAGATAGGTGCACGGTTTTCATGGAACATACCATATGCTAAGAAATCTATTTGGATGCATCGCAATAGAACTCCTAGATGACATGTGTCATATGGAATCTCGCTTTGGTCTATTTGGAGACAGAGTTAGTTTTGGTGCAAGATAGGTACACAGTTTGCGCCTAATGCATCATAGGCTAAGAAACCATTTTGGATGCACCCGATGATACTCCTGGGTAAAGGGGCTCAAGTGGAAGCTTAGTTTACTTTGTTTGGAGATAGTGCAAATCTTGATGCAAGATAGGTGCACGAATTACATCGAACGTACCATATGCTTAAAAATATATTTGGAAGCACCTAATAGAACTCCTAAATGATGTGTGTCATATAGAATCTCACTTCGGTCTCTTTGGAGATAGTGTTAGTTTCGGTGCAAGATAGGTACACGGTATGTGCCAAATGCACCATAGGCTAAAAAACTATTTTGGACGCACGCGATGGTACTCCTTGGTGAAGAGGCTCATGTGGAACCTTGGTTCTGTCTGTTTGAAGATAGTTCCAATCTTGATGCAAGATAGGTGCATGGTTTGCATGGAACATACCATACCTAATGGAATTGTGGATGCACCCGATGGAACTACTAGATGAAGTTTATCATATGGAATCTCGCTTCCGTCCAGTTGGAGATAGTATCAGTTTCGGTGCAAGATAGTTGCATGGTTTGTGCCCAGTGCACCATAGGCTCAGAAATCGTTGTGGAAGTTCCTGATGGTACTCCTAGGTGAAGAGGCTCAAGTGAAAGCCCGGTTCGGTCTGTTTGGAGATAGTGCAAATCTTGATGAAAGGTAGGTGTACGGTTTGCATAGAACGTACCATATTCTCATAAATCAATTTGGACGCACCCGATAGAACTCCTAGATCATGTGTGTCATTTAGAATCTCGCTTCAATCTGTTCGGAGACATTGTTAGTTTAGGTGGAAGATTGGTGCATCGTTTGCGCATAATGCACCATATGCTCAGAAACCATTATGGAAGCACTCGACGATAATCCTAGGTGAAGAGGCTCAAGTGGAAGGTCGGTTCAATCTGTTTGGAGATAGTGCTAATCTTGATGCAAGATAGGTGCACGGTTTTCATGGAACATACCATATGCTAAGAAATCTATTTGGATGCATCGCAATAGAACTCCTAGATGACATGTGTCATATGGAATCTCGCTTTGGTCTATTTGGAGACAGAGTTAGTTTTGGTGCAAGATAGGTACACAGTTTGCGCCTAATGCATCATAGGCTAAGAAACCATTTTGGATGCACCCGATGATACTCCTGGGTAAAGGGGCTCAAGTGGAAGCTTAGTTTACTTTGTTTGGAGATAGTGCAAATCTTGATGCAAGATAGGTGCACGAATTACATCGAACGTACCATATGCTTAAAAATATATTTGGAAGCACCTAATAGAACTCCTAAATGATGTGTGTCATATAGAATCTCACTTCGGTCTCTTTGGAGATAGTGTTAGTTTTGGTGCAAGATAGGTACACGGTATGTGCCAAATGCACCATAGGCTAAAAAACTATTTTGGACGCACGCGATGGTACTCCTTGGTGAAGAGGCTCATGTGGAACCTTGGTTCTGTCTGTTTGAAGATAGTTCCAATCTTGATGCAAGATAGGTGCATGGTTTGCATGGAACATACCATACCTGATGGAACTGTGGATGCACCCGATGGAACTACTAGATGAAGTTTATCATATGGAATCACGCTTCTGTCCAGTTGGAGATAGTATCAGTTTCGGTGCAAGATAGTTGCATGGTTTGTGCCCAGTGCACCAGAGGCTCAGAAATCGTTGTGGAAGTTCCTGAAGGTACTCCTAGGTGAAGAGGCTCAAGTGAAAGCTTGGTTCGGTCTATTTGGAGATAGTGCTAATCTTGATGAAAGATAGGTGTACGGTTTGCATGGAACGTACCGTATTCTCAGAAATCAATTTGGACGCACCCGATAGAAATCTTAGATCATGTGTGTCATATGGAATCTAGCTTCAATCTGTTTGGAGACAGTTTAGGTGCAAGATTGGTGCATGGTTTGCGCATAATGCACCATAGGCTCGGAAACCATTATGGAAGCACCCGATGATAATCCTAGGTGAAGAGGCTCAAGTTGGAGGTCGGTTCGATCTGTTTGGAGATAGTGCTAATCTTGATGCAAGATAGGTGCACGGTTTGCATGGAACATACCATATGCTAAGAAATCTATTTGGATGCATCGCAATAGAACTCCTAGATGACATGTGTCATATGGAATCTCGCTTTGTTCTATTTGGAGACAGAATTAGTTTTGGTGCAAGATAGGTACACAGTTTGCGCCTAATGCATCATAGGCTAAGAAACCATTTTGGATGCACCCGATGATACTCCTGGGTAAAGGGGCTCAAGAGGAAGCTCAGTTTGCTTTGTTTGGAGATAGTGCTAATCTTGATGCAAGATAGGTGCACGAATTGCATCGAACGTACCGTATGCTTAGAAATATATTTGGAAGCACCCAATAGAACTCCTAGATGATGTGTGTCATATAGAATCTCACTTCGGTCTCTTTGGAGATAGTGTTAGTTTCGGTGCAAGATAGGTACACGGTTTGTGTCAAATGCACCATAGGCTAAGAAACTATTTTGGACGCACGCGATGGTACTCCTTGGTGAAGAGGCTCATGTGGAACCTTGGTTCTGTCTATTTGAAGATAGTTCCAATCTTGATGCAAGATAGGTGCATGGTTTGCATGGAACATACCATATGCTCAGAAATCAATTTGGACACACCCGATGGAACTGTAGATGCACCCGATGGAACTACTAGATGAAGTGTATCATATGGGATCTCGCTTCTGTCCAGTTGGAGATAATATTAGTTTTGGTGCAAGATAGTTGCATGGTTTGTGCCCAGTGCACCATAGGCTCATAAATCGTTGTGGAAGTTCCCGATGGTACTCCTAGGTGAAGAAGCTCAAGTGAAAGCTCGGTTCGGTCTGTTTGGAGATAGTGCTAATCTTGATGAAAGATAGGTGTACGGTTTGCATGGAACGTACCGTATTCTCAGAAATCAATTTGGACGCACCCGATAGAACTCCTAGATCATGTGGGTCATATGGAATCTCGCTTCAATCTGTTTGAAGACAGTTTAGGTGCAAGATTGGTGCATGGTTTGCGCATAATGCACCATAGGCTCGGAAACCATTATGGAAGCACCCGATAGTACTCCTAGGTGAAGAGGCTCAAGTTGAAGGTCGGTTCGATCTATTTGGAGATAGTGCTAATCTTGATGCAAGATAGGTGAACGGTTTTCATGGAACATACCATATGCTAAGAAATCTATTTGGATGCATCGCAATAGAACTCCTAGATGACATGTGTCATATGGAATCTCGCTTTGGTCTATTTGGAGACAGAGTTAGTTTTGGTGCAAGATAGGTACACAGTTTGCGCCTAATGCATCATAGGCTAAGAAACCATTTTGGATGCACCCGATGATACTCCTGGGTAAAGGGGCTCAAGTGGAAGCTCAGTTTGCTTTGTTTGGATATAGTGCTAATCTTGATGCAAGATAGGTGCACGAATTGCATCGAACGTACCGTATGCTTAGAAATATATTTGGAAGCACCCAATAGACCTCCTAGATGATGTGTGTCATATAGAATCTCACTTCGGTCTCTTTGGAGATAGTGTTAGTTTCGGTGCAAGATAGGTACACGGTTTGTGCCAAATGCACCATAGGCTAAGAAACTATTTTGGACGCACGCGATGGTACTCTTTGGTGAAGAGGCTCATGTGGAACCTTGGTTCTGTCTATTTGAAGATAGTTCCAATCTTGATGCAAGATAGGTGCACGGTTTGCATGGAACATACCATATGCTCAGAAATCAATTTGGACACACCCGATGGAACTGTAGATGCACCCGATGGAACTACTAGATGAAGTGTATCATATGGAATCTCGCTTCAGTCCAGTTGGAGATAATATTAGTTTTGGTGCAAGTTAGTTGCATGGTTTGTGCCCAGTGCACCATAGGCTCAGAAATCTTTGTTGAAGTTCCCGATGGTACTCCTAGGTGAAGAGGCTCAAGTGAAAGCTCGGTTCGGTCTGTTTAGAGATAGTGCTAATCTTGATGAAAGATAGGTGTACGGTTTGCATGGAACGTACCGTATTCTTAGAAATCAATTTGGACGCACCCGATAGAACTCCTAGATCATGTGTGTCATATGGAATCTCGCTTCAATCTGTTTGGAGACAGTTTAGGTGCAAGATTGGTGCATGGTTTGCGCATAATGCACCATAGGCTCGGAAACCATTATGGAAGCACCCGATAGTACTCCTAGGTGAAGAGGCTCAAGTGGAAGGTCGGTTCGATCTGTTTGGAGATAGTGCTAATCTTGATGCAAGATAGGTGCACGGTTTTCATGGAACATACCATATGCTAAGAAATCTATTTGGATGCATCACAATAGAACTCCTAGATGACATGCGTCATATGGAATCTCGCTTTGGACTATTTGGAGACAGAGTTAGTTTTGGTGCAAGATAGGTACACAGTTTGCGCCTAATGCATCATAGGCTAAGAAACCATTTTGGATGCACCCGATGATACTCCTGGGTAAAGGGGCTCAAGTGGAAGCTCAGTTTGCTTTGTTTGGAGATAGTGCTAATCTTGATGCAAGATAGGTGCACGAATTGCATCGAACGTACCGTATGCTTAGAAATATATTTGGAAGCACCCAATAGACCTCCTAGATGATGTGTGTCATATAGAATCTCACTTCGGTCTCTTTGGAGATAGTGTTAGTTTCGGTGCAAGATAGGTACACGGTTTGTGCCAAATGCACCATAGGCTAAGAAACTATTTTGGACGCACGCGATGGTACTCTTTGGTGAAGAGGCTCATGTGGAACCTTGGTTCTGTCTATTTGAAGATAGTTCCAATCTTGATGCAAGATAGGTGCATGGTTTTCATGGAACATACCATATGCTCATAAATCAATTTGGACACACCCGATGGAACTGTAGATGCACCCGATGGAACTACTAGATGAAGTGTATCATATGGAATCTCGCTTTAGTACAGTTGGAGATAATATTAGTTTTAGTGCAAGATAGTTGCATGGTTTGTGCCTAGTGCACCATAGGCTCAGAAATCGTTGTGGAAGTTCCCGATGGTACTCCTAGGTGAAGAGGCTCAAGTGAAAGCTCGGTTCGGTCTGTTTGGAGATAGTGCTAATCCTGATGAAAGATAGGTGTACGGTTTGCATGGAACGTACCGTATTCTCTGAAATCAATTTGGACGCACCCGATAGAACTCCTAGATCATGTGTGTCATATGGAATCTCGCTTCAATCTGTTTGGAGACAGTTTAGGTGCAAGATTGGTGCATGGTTTGCGCATAATGCACCATATGCTCAGAAACCATTATGGAAGCACTCGACGATAATCCTAGGTGAAGAGGCTCAAGTGGAAGGTCGGTTCGATCTGTTTGGAGATAGTGCTAATCTTGATGCAAGATAGGTGCACGGTTTTCATGGAACATACCATATGCTAAGAAATCTATTTGGATGCATCGCAATAGAACTCCTAGATGACATGTGTCATATGGAATCTCGCTTTGGTCTATTTGGAGACAGAGTTAGTTTTGGTGCAAGATAGGTACACAGTTTGCGCCTAATGCATCATAGGCTAAGAAACCATTTTGGATGCACCCGATGATACTCCTGGGTAAAGGGGCTCAAGTGGAAGCTTAGTTTACTTTGTTTGGAGATAGTGCAAATCTTGATGCAAGATAGGTGCACGAATTACATCGAACGTACCATATGCTTAAAAATATATTTGGAAGCACCTAATAGAACTCCTAAATGATGTGTGTCATATAGAATCTCACTTCGGTCTCTTTGGAGATAGTGTTAGTTTCGGTGCAAGATAGGTACACGGTATGTGCCAAATGCACCATAGGCTAAAAAACTATTTTGGACGCACGCGATGGTACTCCTTGGTGAAGAGGCTCATGTGGAACCTTGGTTCTGTCTGTTTGAAGATAGTTCCAATCTTGATGCAAGATAGGTGCATGGTTTGCATGGAACATACCATACCTAATGGAATTGTGGATGCACCCGATGGAACTACTAGATGAAGTTTATCATATGGAATCTCGCTTCCGTCCAGTTGGAGATAGTATCAGTTTCGGTGCAAGATAGTTGCATGGTTTGTGCCCAGTGCACCATAGGCTCAGAAATCGTTGTGGAAGTTCCTGATGGTACTCCTAGGTGAAGAGGCTCAAGTGAAAGCCCGGTTCGGTCTGTTTGGAGATAGTGCAAATCTTGATGAAAGGTAGGTGTACGGTTTGCATAGAACGTACCATATTCTCATAAATCAATTTGGACGCACCCGATAGAACTCCTAGATCATGTGTGTCATTTAGAATCTCGCTTCAATCTGTTCGGAGACATTGTTAGTTTAGGTGGAAGATTGGTGCATCGTTTGCGCATAATGCACCATATGCTCAGAAACCATTATGGAAGCACTCGACGATAATCCTAGGTGAAGAGGCTCAAGTGGAAGGTCGGTTCAATCTGTTTGGAGATAGTGCTAATCTTGATGCAAGATAGGTGCACGGTTTGCATGGAACATACCATATGCTAAGAAATCTATTTGGATGCATCGCAATAGAACTCCTAGATGACATGTGTCATATGGAATCTCGCTTTGGTCTATTTGGAGACAGAGTTAGTTTTGGTGCAAGATAGGTACACAGTTTGCGCCTAATGCATCATAGGCTAAGAAACCATTTTGGATGCACCCGATGATACTCCTGGGTAAAGGGGCTTAAGTGGAAGCTCAGTTTGCTTTGTTTGGAGATAGTGCTAATCTTGATGCAAGATAGGTGCACGAATTGCATCGAACGTACCATATGCTTCGAAATATATTTGGAAGCACCCAATAGAACTCCTAGATGACGTGTGTCATATAGAATCTCACTTCGGTCTCTTTGGAGATAGTGTTAGTTTCGGTGCAAGATAGGTACACGGTTTGTGCCTAATGCACCATAGGCTAAGAAACTATTTTGGACGCACGCGATGGTACTCCTTGGTGAAGAGGCTCATGTGGAATCTTGGTTCTGTCTGTTTGGAGATAGTTCTAATCTTGATGCAAGATAGGTGCACGGTTTGCATGGAACATACCATATGCTCAAAAATCAATTTGGACAAACCTGATGGAACTGTGGATGCACCCGATGGAACTACTAGATGAAGTTTATCATATGGAATCACGCTTCTGTCCAGTTGGAGATAGAATTAGTTTTGGTGCAAGATAGTTGCATGGTTTGTGCCCAGTGCACCAGAGGCTCAGAAATCGTTGTGGAAGTTCCTGAAGGTACTCCTAGGTGAAGAGGCTCAAGTGAAAGCTTGGTTCGGTCTATTTGGAGATAGTGCTAATCTTGATGAAAGATAGGTGTACGGTTTGCATGGAACGTACCATATTCTCATAAATCAATTTGGACGCACCCGATAGAACTCCTAGATCATGTGTGTCATATGGAATCTAGCTTCAATCTGTTTGGAGACAGTGTTAGTTTAGGTGCAAGATTGGTGCATGGTTTGCGCATAATGCACCATAGGCTCAGAAACCATTATGGAAGCACCCGATGATAATCCTAGGTGAAGAGGCTCAAGTGGAAGGTCGGTTCGATCTGTTTGGAGATAGTGCTAATCTTGATGCAAGATAGGTGCACGGTTTGCATGGAACATACCATATGCTAAGAAATCCATTTAGACGCACCCCAATAGAACTCCTAGATGACATGTGTCATATAGAATCTCGCTTTGGTCTGTTTGGAGACAGAGAGTTTTGGTGCAAGATAGGTACACAGTTTGCGCCTAATGCATCATAGGATAAGAAACCATTTTGGATGCACCCGATGATACTCCTGGGTAACAGGGCTCGAGTGGAAGCTCAGTTTGCTTTGTTTAGAGATAGTGCTAATCTTGATGCAAGATAGGTGCACGAATTGCATCGAACGTACCATATGCTTCGAAATATATTTGGAAGCACCCAATAGAACTCCTAGATGACGTGTGTCATATAGAATCTCACTTCGGTCTCTTTGGAGATAGTGTTAGTTTCGGTGCAAGATAGGTACACGGTTTGTGCCTAATGCACCATAGGCTAAGAAACTATTTTGGACGCACGCGATGGTACTCCTTGGTGAAGAGGCTCATGTGGAATCTTGGTTCTGTCTGTTTGGAGATAGTTCTAATCTTGATGCAAGATAGGTGCACGGTTTGCATGGAACATACCATATGCTCAAAAATCAATTTGGACAAACCTGATGGAACTGTGGATGCACCCGATGGAACTACTAGATGAAGTTTATCATATGGAATCACGCTTCTGTCCGGTTGGAGATAGAATTAGTTTCGGTGCAAGATAGTTGCATGGTTTGTGCCCAGTGCACCAGAGGCTCAGAAATCGTTGTGGAAGTTCCTGAAGGTACTCCTAGGTGAAGAGGCTCAAGTGAAAGCTTGGTTCGGTCTATTTGGAGATAGTGCTAATCTTGATGAAAGATAGGTGTACGGTTTGCGTGGAACGTACCATATTCTCATAAATCAATTTGGACGCACCCAATAGAACTCCTAGATCATGTGTGTCATATGGAATCTAGCTTCAATCTGTTTGGAGACAGTGTTAGTTTAGGTGCAAGATTGGTGCATGGTTTGCGCATAATGCACCATAGGCTCAGAAACAATTATGGAAGCACCCGATGATAATCGTAGGTGAAGAGGCTCAAGTGGAAGGTCGGTTCGATCTGTTTGGAGATAGTGCTAATCTTGATGCAAGATAGGTGCACGGTTTGCATGGAACATACCATATGCTAAGAAATCCATTTAGACGCACCCCAATAGAACTCCTAGATGACATGTGTCATATAGAATCTCGCTTTGGTCTGTTTGGAGACAGAGAGTTTTGGTGCAAGATAGGTACACAGTTTGCGCCTAATGCATCATAGGATAAGAAACCATTTTGGATGCACCCGATGATACTCCTGGGTAACGGGGCTCGAGTGGAAGCTCAGTTTGCTTTGTTTAGAGATAGTGCTAATCTTGATGCAAGATAGGTGCACGAATTGCATCGAACGTACCATATGCTTCGAAATATATTTGGAAGCACCCAATAGAACTCCTAGATGACGTGTGTCATATAGAATCTCACTTCGGTCTCTTTGGAGATAGTGTTAGTTTCGGTGCAAGATAGGTACACGGTTTGTGCCTAATGCACCATAGGCTAAGAAACTATTTTGGACGCACGCGATGGTACTCCTTGGTGAAGAGGCTCATGTGGAACCTTCGTTCTGTCTATTTGAAGATAGTTCCAATCTTGATGCAAGATAGGTGCATGGTTTTCATGGAACATACCATATGCTCATAAATCAATTTGGACACACCCGATGGAACTACTAGATGAAGTGTATCATATGGAATCTCGCTTTAGTACAGTTGGAGATAATATTAGTTTTAGTGCAAGATAGTTGCATGGTTTGTGCCCAGTGCACCATAGGCTCAGAAATCGTTGTGGAAGTTCCCGATGGTACTCCTAGGTGAAGAGGCTCAAGTGAAAGCTCGGTTCGGTCTGTTTGGAGATAGTGCTAATCTTGATGAAAGATAGGTGTACGGTTTGCATGGAACGTACCGTATTCTCTGAAATCAATTTGGACGCACCCGATAGAACTCCTAGATCATGTGTGTCATATGGAATCTCGCTTCAATCTGTTTGGAGACAGTTTAGGTGCAAGATTGGTGCATGGTTTGCGCATAATGCACCATAGGCTCGGAAACCATTATTGAAGCACCCGATAGTACTCCTAGGTGAAGAGGCTCAAGTGGAAGGTCGGTTCGATCTGTTTGGAGATAGTGCTAATCTTGATGCAAGATAGGTGCACGGTTTTCATGGAACATACCATATGCTAAGAAATCTATTTGGATGCATCGCAATAGAACTCCTAGATGACATGTGTCATATGGAATCTCGCTTTGGTCTATTTGGAGGCAGAGTTAGTTTTGGTGCAAGATAGGTACACAGTTTGCGCCTAATGCATCATAGGCTAAGAAACCATTTTGGATGCACCCGATGATACTCCTGGGTAAAGGGGCTCAAGTGGAAGCTTAGTTTACTTTGTTTGGAGATAGTGCAAATCTTGATGCAAGATAGGTGCACGAATTACATCGAACGTACCATATGCTTAAAAATATATTTGGAAGCACCTAATAGAACTCCTAAATGATGTGTGTCATATAGAATCTCACTTCGGTCTCTTTGGAGATAGTGTTAGTTTCGGTGCAAGATAGGTACACGGTATGTGCCAAATGCACCATAGGCTAAAAAACTATTTTGGACGCACGCGATGGTACTCCTTGGTGAAGAGGCTCATGTGGAACCTTGGTTCTGTCTGTTTGAAGATAGTTCCAATCTTGATGCAAGATAGGTGCATGGTTTGCATGGAACATACCATACCTAATGGAACTGTGGATGCACCCGATGGAACTACTAGATGAAGTTTATCATATGGAATCTCGCTTCCGTCCAGTTGGAGATAGTATCAGTTTCGGTGCAAGATAGTTGCATGGTTTGTGCCCAGTGCACCATAGGCTCAGAAATCGTTGTGGAAGTTCCTGATGGTACTCCTAGGTGAAGAGGCTCAAGTGAAAGCCCGGTTCGGTCTGTTTGGAGATAGTGCAAATCTTGATGAAAGGTAGGTGTACGGTTTGCATAGAACGTACCATATTCTCATAAATCAATTTGGACGCACCCGATAGAACTCCTAGATCATGTGTGTCATTTGGAATCTCGCTTCAATCTGTTCGGAGACATTGTTAGTTTAGGTGGAAGATTGGTGCATCGTTTGCGCATAATGCACCATATGCTCAGAAACCATTATGGAAGCACTCGACGATAATCCTAGGTGAAGAGGCTCAAGTGGAAGGTCGGTTCAATCTGTTTGGAGATAGTGCTAATCTTGATGCAAGATAGGTGCACGGTTTTCATGGAACATACCATATGCTAAGAAATCTATTTGGATGCATCGCAATAGAACTCCTAGATGACATGTGTCATATGGAATCTCGCTTTGGTCTATTTGGAGACAGAGTTAGTTTTGGTGCAAGATAGGTACACAGTTTGCGCCTAATGCATCATAGGCTAAGAAACCATTTTGGATGCACCCGATGATACTCCTGGGTAAAGGGGCTTAAGTGGAAGCTCAGTTTGCTTTGTTTAGAGATAGTGCTAATCTTGATGCAAGATAGGTGCACGAATTGCATCGAACGTACCATATGCTTCGAAATATATTTGGAAGCACCCAATAGAACTCCTAGATGACGTGTGTCATATAGAATCTCACTTCGGTCTCTTTGGAGATAGTGTTAGTTTCGGTGCAAGATAGGTACACGGTTTGTGCCTAATGCACCATAGGCTAAGAAACTATTTTGGACGCACGCGATGGTACTCCTTGGTGAAGAGGCTCATGTGGAATCTTGGTTCTGTCTGTTTGGAGATAGTTCTAATCTTGATGCAAGATAGGTGCACGGTTTGCATGGAACATACCATATGCTCAAAAATCAATTTGGACAAACCTGATGGAACTGTGGATGCACCCGATGGAACTACTAGATGAAGTTTATCATATGGAATCACGCTTCTGTCCAGTTGGAGATAGAATTAGTTTTGGTGCAAGATAGTTGCATGGTTTGTGCCCAGTGCACCAGAGGCTCAGAAATCGTTGTGGAAGTTCCTGAAGGTACTCCTAGGTGAAGAGGCTCAAGTGAAAGCTTGGTTCGGTCTATTTGGAGATAGTGCTAATCTTGATGAAAGATAGGTGTACGGTTTGCGTGGAACGTACCATATTCTCAGAAATCAATTTGGACGCACCCGATAGAACTCCTAGATCATGTGTGTCATATGGAATCTCGCTTCAATCTGTTTGGAGACAGTGTTAGTTTAGGTGCAAGATTGGTGCATGGTTTGCGCATAATGCACCATAGGCTCAGAAACAATTATGGAAGCACCCGATGATAATCCTAGGTGAAGAGGCTCAAGTGGAAGCTCGGTTCGATCTGTTTGGAGATAGTGCTAATCTTGATGCAAGATAGGTGCACGGTTTGCTTGGAACATACCATATGCTAAAAAATCCATTTAGACGCACCCCAATAGAACTCCTAGATGACATGTGTCATATAGAATCTTGTTTTGGTCTGTTTTTTAGACAGAGTTAGTTTTGGTGCAAGATAGGTACACAGTTTGCGCCTAGTGCATCATAGGCTAAGAAACCATTTTGGATGCACCCGATGATACTCCTGGGTAAAGGGGCTCAAGTGGAAGCTCAATTTGCTTTGTTTGGAGATAGTGCTAATCTTGATGCAAGATAGGTGCACGAATTGCATCGAACGTACCATATGCTTCGAAATATATTTGGAAGCACCCAATAGAACTCCTAGATGACGTGTGTCATATAGAATCTCACTTCGGTCTCTTTGGAGATTGTGTTTGTTTCGGTGCAAGATAGGTACACGGTTTGTGCCTAATGCACCATAGGCTAAGAAACTATTTTGGACGCACGCTGTAAGTGCATTCGCCCCCGGTGTGGGTTTTGATAATTTATGACAATCAAATTAGGAACTAACATGTCTATCAAGTATGATCTACAGGTGTTAGTTCATTGATGGGATCAAACATGTACATTTGGTGAATCACAGCATCCCCAAAATTTTCTTCATTTAAGCGATGTTTCAACTCAAGAAGCTACCTAGTTTTATTTCTTGTTTGAGTTATAGGAAACGCCGCACTATCAAGAGGGATGCAAATTGAGTTGGTAAGATGAGGATAAAGGTGCTCAAGTCAACTTAGTCTTTGCGCTTGAGAGAGACACTTGCACGCACGAACTTCTGGAAAGTCTCTTCTCTGCCAGGGTGGGCCGGTAGTACCGGCCCTCAAGGCCGGTGGTACCGGCAGTGCTAGTTCTCTCCTGAGTTTTGCGAGAAAATGAACTACCGGTAGTACCGGGCTTTAACCGGTAGTACCGGCTACCGCCGGTAGTACTGGTGAAACGCCGGTAGTACCGGCAGGCCAAATTCTCGCAGAACTGCGGTTTTGCGAGATTTTGAACTGCCGGTGGTACCGGCCTTCCACCGGTGGTACCGGCGCTGGCCGGTGGTACCGGCCCAAGGCCGGTAGTACCGGTAGGCCTTTTTTCGCATCTTTCTCAGCTTTCTCACGTTTAGATCTGGGGGCGTCGGTGGTACCGGTGTTTGCACCGGTAGTACCGGCCAGTGTTCTGTACTCTAGTATAAATAGCTCTCTCCTCTTTTCTAACCGTTGGCTTGCTCATTCTAGCTACTCCAACTCTGAGAAAACAGTCTCCAAGCTTTGTCTCACCCACTCTCTCTCCCTCTTGCTCCTAGACTTCATTTCTTGAGAGATTCGAGCTAGAGAAGTGAGATTAGAGAGTTGGGAGCTTCGATCTGTGACTTGAGCACTCCGTTCCTCGTCTTGCCGGTTTGGTTTGTGTTCGTTACTCTTGGGTTCTTGGAACCCTAGCCGGCTAGGCGTTCTTCGTGGTTGCCCGTGTTGATTCATTTGTGAGGGCACCCCGAAGTGTTTGTATTACCCCTTGATTCTTAGTGGAAACATCAAGCCAACCTTTGTGGTTGCTTGAGGAGGAGACCTAAGTGGTCAGACCTTCGTGGTCACCTCAACAACGGGGACGTAGGAACTCCTTAGTGGAGATTGCCGAACCTCGGGAAAAATACCTCGTCTTGCTGTGGAGGTAGCTTCGACTACCCTTGTTTGTGTTCTTGGTGTTCCTGTCTCTTTTCTCTTTTCCACATGTAAACAAAGGTCGATCTACGGTGTGGAGAAGAACTAAGCTAAGGAGACTTCAACAACCCTTCTTCTACACCTAGGAAAGTGGGGTAAAACTCAGATCTGAAATCTAAGCCCTTTACACTCTGATTTCGTAGCTGTCTTAGGGAGTTGGTAGTACCAGCAGTTTGCGTCGGTACTACTGGCTGTGTGACACCAGTAGTACCGGCCCAAACTGTCGGTGGTACCGACAGGCTTTTGACTTCCGCAACTTGAGTTTTTGAGTTTCAGGTTTTTAAGGTACGCCTATTCACCCCCCTCTAGGCCAATTAGATCCTTTCAATTGGTATCAGAGCAAGGTTCCTCGTACAAACGCTTCACCGCGTGAGGAATAATATTGGCCAAGATGGATCCAACAACTCAACAACAAATCGTTGAGCAAATCACAGCACAGATCACAGCATCCCTGCAGCTGCAGCAGAAAGAGCAGATGAAGAAAATGCAAGAAGAGCTAGACAAGATGAAAGAACTCCAAGGTAAAAGGAGTCTTGAGTCGGATGGAGAAGGTGGAAATGAAGATGCTAGCAAAGTGTCAAAGACCTACAACAACACTGGGTTTGATTACAGCAGCTCAAGCAAGAATCCAACATTACCGATGATCAATCCTGGAAAGCCACCTCCATTTGATGGTATTAGGTATACCGATTGGGCTCATAGAATGAAGTTGCATCTCATTGCCGCAAGATGCTGGGAAGTAGTGGACATTGGAGTAAATCCACCGCAAAATCCAAGTGAGTGGACTTCCGAAGATGAGAGAGATTTTCACCTCAATGCAACAGCTGCCACCCTGATTCTGCAATGTCTCACTCCGGAAGACAACAACAAAGTAAATGGTATGGTAAATGCTAAGCAGATTTGGGACACCTTGAAAGTGTCATTTGAAGGAGACAAGAGTGTAAGAGTAGGAAACACTGAGCTCCTGCAAAGTAAGATTGAGAACTTTTGCATACTTGAGGGAGAAACAACAAAAGCCATGTTTGATAGGTTTATGTCATTGATCAATCAAATTAGAGCACTTGGAGCAACAACATGGGATGACAACTCTGCAGCAAGAAAGATTTGTAGAGTGTATAGACAAAGAAACAACATGCTTGCATCCGTCATCTTGGAGAAAGACAACTATCACACTATGACACCTCAAGAAATGCTTGCAAAGTTGATGCATCATGAAGTCTTGGATGATGAAGCAAAAGAAGCCTTAAATCAAAGAAAGAACGTAGCACTCAAAGCTTCACATGCAAGTGAGTCAAGCCATTGCAACAAAGGATGTTGTGAGCATAAGCACAAAGATGTTGATGATCTTGATGAAGAACAAGCTATGCTGGTGGGAAACTATAAGAACTATCTGAGAATGAAGAAAGATAAGATGAGGAGATATGGAGGAAGCAAGCCATATAGGAAGAGGTTTTGCTATGAGTGTGGTGACACCGGCCATCTTGCAGCAGATTGTCCCAATAAAGGAAAGAAGTCAAGGTACACCAAACAAAATGACAAGAAGTACAAAGACAAGAAGAAAGGGGAAGCTCACCTCGGGCAAGAATGGCAATCGGACAGTGACAGTGATGATGATGACAATGAGAAGAAGAGTGTAGCTGCCATCGCAGTACAAGAAGGATCCTCCCCAAACAAGATCCTCACCAACGTTGCCTCATCAACAGCACTTATCTCCGACACCCATTCATCGCCTAGGCTCTTCGCCAATCTCTCCGATGACGATGATGACACTCCTACATGCCTTATGGCAAAAGGAGACAAGGTACAAACTGACTCCTCTCCTCAAACCACTAGTGACTATGATAGTGATAATGAAGATGATGAAAACTATGCCAACAATCTCATTAAGAAATATGGTAAAGCTGCTGCAACTAAAATTCTAAAGCTAATATACGCTAATGACAAGCTTGAGTCATGCATCGAGTCACAAGGCGAATTGCTCCTAGAGGAAAGGGAGAAGAACCAAGGGCTCGAAGTATGTCTCTCCAAGGAAAAGGAGAGGGTTGAGAAATTGAGTGTAGATTTGTCTCTAGTCAAAAACTCCAATGAGCGATTGACTAAGGAACATTCCTCACTCAATGGATCTTTGGCTAGCCTAAAGAATGATCATAGTTTGGCTCAAGAAAGCCTCACAAGCTTGACAACAAAATATCATGAGCTTGAACTAAACTATGAAAAGCTTTGGTCTAGCACCTCTAACGCTTCCAAGGATTCAAAGGCTTCTACAAGTAAAAGCTGTGAAAGATGCATAAATGTTGACATAAATGCTTGTCTCACTAACCTTGATGAGTTAGCAAAGAAGGACAAGGAGATCCAAAGATTAAACACAATTGTCAAGATTGGTTGCAAGTGCAAGGACAAGCAACCGGCAAATGTGTTCAAGGCATCAAGGCACCCCATAATCAAGGATGGCCTCGGATACAACAGGTATAATGGTAGAGCCAATGGAAGAAACATGATAAATGGGGTGGCTTGTGTGAAGTTCAACAAGAGTGTGCCTCTTGTTGACCTTATTGACAAAGTGAACAATGTTGTCACTCCTACAATTCCACTTGCAAGCAACAAGGACATCAAAAAGAAGCAAAGGGAAATGCCCAAGCAACAAGAGCCTATCTCACGCAATCATATCTGTGATTACATGTGTTGTTGGGATAAGGATGGCAAGATTGTTGTGAAGTATGTGGGCGCCCTCAAGAAGAGACAAATCTTGAGGAGGTGTTTGGGTGCCCAAATCTTATGTGTCTAACCCCCTAGGTTCCAACTCGGGACCTAAAACAAAGGCTTAATCTTATCTTGTAGGTTTATTCCTCTGGTGGGCCAAGTTGGGCGCTCGATAGTGGATGCACCAATCACATGACCGGAGAGAAGAGCATGTTCACCTTCTTTCAACCAAATCAAACCACAAGTGAAAGGATTGTGTTTGGTGACAATAGTAAAGGAGATATCCTTGGTTTAGGTAAAATTGCCATTTCAAATGTTTTGCTTGTGGATTCATTGGGATACAATTTGTTGTCCGTCTCACAACTTTGTGAGAAGGGTTACAATTGTCTCTTTACGGATAAGGGTGTGGAAGTCTCTAGAAGGTCGGATTCCTCTATTGCTTTTACGGGTCAACTAAAGGGCAAGCTCTATCTAGTTGATTTTTCAGCTAGTAGAGTGGGGTCCGAGACTTGTTTAGTGGCAAAATCTAGCATGGGCTGGCTGTGGCATCGCCGTCTAGCCCATGTTGGGATGAGGAACTTGGCCGATCTTCAAAGAGGTGAACACATCCTAGGACTAACGAATGTTTCTTTTGAGAAAGATAGAATTTGCAGTGCATGTCAAGCGGGAAAACAAGTTGGAGCCAAGCATCCCGCGAAGAACATCGTGACTACATCAAGACCACTTGAGCTTCTTCACATGGATTTATTCGGACCCAATGCTTACATAAGCATTGGAGGTAACAAATATGGTTTTGTAATTGTCGATGACTTTTCTCGCTTCACGTGGGTATTCTTTTTGAAGGACAAGAGTGAGACTCAAGGGATCTTCAAGAAGTTTGCAAGAAGGGCTCAAAATGAGTTTGAAGTGAAGATCAAGAAAGTGAGAAGCGACAACGGGACTGAATTTAGAAACACCAACATTGAAGCATACCTTGATGAAGAAGGCATCAAGCATGAGTTCTCGGTTGCATATACTCCTCAACAAAACGGTGTGGTGGAAAGAAAGAACCGAACACTCATTGAATCCGCAAGAGCAATGTTGGATGAATACAAGATCTCTGAAAAGGATTATTGGGCAGAAGCCGTTAACACGGCATGTCATGCAATCAACCGCCTATATCTTCACAAGCTGAGGAAGAAAACTGACTACGAGCTCCTAACCGGTAAAAAGCCTAAGGTGGATTACTTCAGAGTTTTTGGATGCAAGTGTTTCATACTTAATAAAAGATCCAAAATCTCTAAGTTCGCACCAAAGGTTGATGAAGGATTCTTACTTGGTTATGCTACTAATCAACATGGCTATCGTGTTTTCAATGAGACCACCGGTCAAATTGAAATAGCGGTAGACGTGACTTTTGATGAAAGCGATGGCTCTCAAAAAGAGCAAGTCAATGCTGAAATTTTAGGTAAAGAAGAGCCATCACACCAAGTAATCAAAAAGCTTGCTACCGGTGAAGTGAAACCCGTTGAAGAAGAAGAAGATGATGCACACATGCAAATTTCTCGTGACCCAAACCTGCATCATGGGTCAATCAATACCCATGATGATGCTTCCACATCAAGAAGAGGTCATGACTCAAGAGAACAAGCTAAACAAGATCCACCTCAAGCACAAGAACCAAACCAAGATGGAGATCAAAACGCTCAAAATCTAGACTCTCCAATCAACCAAGACCATGAAGATGAAGATGATGGTCCCATTCAAACAAGAACAGCAGTGCCACACCCAAGAGTTCATCACTCTATTCAACGGGATCATCCCGTTGATAGCATTTTGGGAGACATACAACGAGGGGTAAACAACACGCTCTCGTTTAGTCAGTTTTTGTGAACATTACTCTTTTGTCTCCTCTATGTTGCCAAATAGGGTGGAAGATGCCTTGGCGGATCCGGATTGGGTGATGGCTATGCAAGAAGAGTTGAACAACTTCACTAGGAATGAAGTCTGGTCCTTGGTGGAAAGACCCAAGCAAAACGTGATAGGTACCAAATGGGTTTTCCGCAACAAAGAAGATGAGTATGGCGTGGTCACTAGAAACAAGGCTCGGTTGGTAGCCAAAGGTTTCACTCAAATCGAAGGTTTGGATTTTGGGGAGACTTATGCACCTGTAGCTAGGCTTGAATCTATTCGTATATTACTTGCCTTTGCTGCTCACCATGATTTCAAGTTGTTTCAAATGGACGTGAAAAGTGCATTCCTAAATGGCCCCCTCTCCGAAACCGTGTACGTGGAGCAACCACCGGGTTTTGAAGATTCACATCATCCCGATCATGTATACAAGCTGGACAAGGCACTCTATGGGCTTAAGCAAGCCCCTAGAGCTTGGTATGATTGTCTCAAGGATTTCCTACTCAAACAAGGGTTTGAGATTGGGAAAGCCGATCCCACTTTATTTACTCGCAAAGTCAATAATGATATTTTTATATGCCAAATATATGTCGATGACATTATATTTGGTAGTACTAATGCGGACTTCAGTGAGGAATTTAGTAGGATCATGACCAAAAGGTTCGAGATGTCCATGATGGGGGAGTTGACATACTTCCTTGGACTTCAAATCAAGCAACTCAAGGACGGCACATTCATAAGTCAAACCAAGTACACCACCGACATGCTAAAGAAGTTTGACATGGACAAGGCCAAACCCATAAAGACACCAATGCCAACAACCGGACATCTTGACCTTGATGGAGACGGCAAGGCCATTGATCAAAAGGTATATCGCTCCATGATTGGATCTTTGCTTTACCTTTGTGCATCTAGGCCTGATATTATGCTTAGTGTGTGCATGTGTGCAAGGTTTCAAGCTAATCCGAAAGAATGTCATCTTATGGCTGTTAAGAGAATCTTTCGATATCTTGTGTTCACTCCTAATCTTGGCTTATGGTACCCCAAGGGCTCCACTTTCACTCTACTTGGCTACTCCGATTCGGACTATGCCGGTTGCAGGGTAGAGCGAAAGAGTACATCAGGGACTTGCCAATTCCTTGGTAGGTCTTTGGTGTCCTGGAGTTCTAAGAAACAAAACTCCATTGCCCTTTCTACCGCTGAAGTCGAGTATGTGGCGGCCGGCGCTTGCTGTGCCCAACTGCTTTGGATGAAGCAAACCTTGAGAGACTTTGGTTGTGAGCAAAGCAAGATTCTCCTCTTATGTGACAATGAGGGGGCAATCAAGCTAGCTGATAATCCTGTAAACCACTCTAGAACAAAGCACATAGACATTCGACATCATTTCCTGAGAGACCACCAATCCAAAGGAGATATCGCTGTGCAACATGTGAGAACCGAATACCAGTTAGCCGATATCTTCACTAAACCTCTAGATGAGTCAAGGTTTTGTGCTTTGAGGCGTGAACTAAATATCGTTGATTCTCGTAACGTGGCTTGATGTCTTGCACATACTTGATTGATTAGAAAGGACAAACCTTTGTGAAAATTCTAGTGCTTTTTCAAAATCTATTTTTCACATCTCAACCATGACCATTGTTTTGTGATGATTTGATGAAATCTGGTCATGCTTGAGTTGTTCTAAGTTTATCACACTAAGTTCATCTTAAGCGCTGCTTTTCTGCCCGGTCGGTGGTACCGGCTCCAGCCGGTGGTACCGGCCAAAGCCCGGTAGCACCGGTAGGCCAAAATCCCGCAGAACCGCGCTCGCAGGTATCTGGCCCGCCGGTGGTACCGGCCCCTGAAGCCGGTAGTACCGGCAGTGCTTTTTACTGCGGTATATAAGCCGCCCGCAGTCATTTTTTTTCTCCTATCTCTTCCCCACCCGCCCGACCCGTTCTCTCTCTCCTTCTCTGGCGGCGGCGGCTCTTCTCTTGCCCCGATCTCTTGCCTCCTCCATCTTCGTCGCCCAATCTTTGAGGAGGACCTTGCCCCAGCCGTGAGGGACGCGTGGAGGTCCTTGGTTGACTCCAAGACCCGTGGGTTTGCTTGGATTCGGCTCCTCTTCTTTGTGAAGCAAGGTACATCTTGAAGTTGCCCGATCTCCCAATGTACCTATCTTTAGGCCGATTCCTCGCAATCCTTTCCTTATCTTAGTGTGTTCTTGCCTCTAGAATGTTTTATGCGTTATTCCCGTGGTCGATTTGGTCGATCGGAGGTGATTCCATTGCTCCACGGTGCCGCCGGTAGTACCGGCCCTAGGGCCGGTGGTACCGGCCCCTGTGAGCAAGGCAGTTCCTCCCATCGCCTTGATCGATTTCTTGTTGCATTCTAGTATGGCCTTGTAACGTTCTCTTGCTGCCCCTCTTTGTGGTGTTGTAGCATGGATTCCGGCAAGCGCAAGAACCCTCCTCGTGGTGCTCGTCCTCGCTCCAGTGATGCCGGTGGTCGGTCTGCGGACCGGGCGGTGCGTGGTCGTGGAACCCCTTCACGCAGTTCGGGTGCGGCTGGTGCTTCCGCCGGTGATGAGGGCATTCCTGCCCCTCTTCACACCCACACCGTCCCGTGTCCGCCTCCTTCTCATCAAGCTAGAGTTCGAAGCCAAGTTGTGCCTGATCCTGTGCAAGAGGAGGGCAGATCCATGGACCCCAATGTCCTTCGTCACTCGCCTCTGCATCTCAGTGAAGTTGGTGCTCGCCGAACTCTCTCATGGCATCCTCAGTTCAATGCCCATGTCCGGAGGCCCTCTATTCCCTCTGGTACGCTGCCCCGATTTGGTATTGATTACAAGAAGCGTCTTGTGGACTTGAGAAATCAGCGCAGCGAGAACCCCTACAAGTTTATCAAGTTTGAGGGAGTTGAGGAGCGGTTTTGGTCTCAATTTCACAATGACTTTTATGAGTCCGTCCTCTACAAGGGCAGCAAAGCCACCAAGAATGGACTACTTTTTCAGCACAAGTATGTGGTCCTCAAGTCCTTACAAGATTTCAATCATCCGGAGGTCACTGCTTTGATTAACAGGCTTGAAGAATGGCGCATTCTTCCTCTTATGACTCTTGAGAAGAATTGGAATGAGGAGATCATCTTTCAGTTTTGGGCAACTTTGTGGGTGGATCAAGCCTCTAGGGTACTGCATTGGATGACTCAAGGTGTTCACTATCGCCTTGACTTTATCACCTTCTCTCGCTTGCTTGGTTTTGATCACTTGGATCGAGATGCACCCCGGCTGTCCACCATTTTTGCTGAGGGGATTTCTGAGGCTGACCTTGATGCTGCTGAAATGTACAAGCCAAGAGCTCATCCGAATCTCAAGACCACTCACCTGAAGCCTTACTTCTATGTGCTGAACAACCTGATCCGCTACACCATTGACCCCAAGTTTGGAGATTCCATTCACCTTCGTCAAGATGCTCCTAAGATTTTGGCTCGCTTTGGTGCTAATGGTGGCCGCTTTGGTGTCTCGGATTTCATGTGGAACAAGATTGCTGATGCGTCCGTGGATCCCAACAAGTACTTTCCCTATGCTCCATATCTGATGCATATTATTGAGCAAGTTACTGGCATGCAGTTCTCGCACCCTTGCATTCATGCTCCGGTTCGTGCCAAGCACTTGGGTGCTCCTCATGCTCCTCCTCTCAGTCCTGGCGCTGCTACTCCTGGTGCTGCTACTCCCGGTATGGCCACTCCTGCTGGTGCTGCTGGTGCTCATGGTGACGCTATTCCTCCTCAGGACAGCGGTCGTGGTCGCCGTAGTCCTACCCGTCATGCGCTGCAGCGGTTCTTCTCCTACTTTTGCTATTGCCAAAAGAAGACCGATCAGCGTCTCCGTCGTCTTGAGGAGAAGGCAGCTCTTCCTCCGTCCTCTCCTCTTCGTGAGTTCCAGGACCCCTATGCTGAATATGACAACATGCACCGGACTTCTGCTGATGAAGATGAGGAGCAGCAGGATCCTCCACCACCCTCTGCTTTCGATCCATTCTATAGTGGTGGGATACCTGCTGGCTTCTCCATGGAGGACACCGAGGCTGGCTTTGCTTATCACGATATCTTTGGTGCTGCGGACAATGTCACTAGGGCCTCTGTTTCTGTTGCACCCCCTCACGAGCAGTCCACCTCCGCTGATCCTCATGGTAAGGGGCCGCTGCGTACCTTCATCGACTACAGCGACGACGACGACCTTGGTGATGGTGACGAGTAGTCTTTCTAGCTCTCCCTCGCAGCCTACCCTTTTTGGCACTTGCTGCCAAAGGGGGAGTGTTAGGCTTATATTTGCTGTAATAAGTTAGTTGTTGGTGCCCGTTTTAAGCTTTCTTAGTGATGAACTATGTGTGGTGAACAAGAACTACGTTGTGTGATGGATGATTGTAAGCTAAACACTGTTATTTCTCGTTATATCTTGCTTGTGTTAGCTTCTTTAGACTTTTGTTGGTGCAATGTTGTTTTTGAATGGTTATTGTGAGCTCCTTGGTTCTTGCATAATCATTCAAATTCTTCTTTTACTCTTTGTGATATATCCTGTCATACGCATCACGGTTTATTTCTTGTCACACACACACACTCTTTTAGGCACCCCACGGATTGCAAAATTTAGGGGGAGCTTGATCTTAGTGTATGCCATCTTGATATCAATCAAGACTTGAAATTCCAAATCCAAAGCATACATTAAGGGGGAGCCCAACCTAACTTTTGGAATTCAAAAGCTCTACTTCTTTCAATCTTTTATAAGCCTAAGTTGGTTGTCATCAATTATCAAAAAGGGGGAGTTTGTAAGTGCATTCGCCCCCGGTGTGGGTTTTGATAATTTATGACAATCAAATTAGGAACTAACATGTCTATCAAGTATGATCTACAGGTGTTAGTTCATTGATGGGATCAAACATGTACATTTGGTGAATCACAGCATCCCCAAAATAGGTACACGGTTCGTGCCTAATGCACCATAGGCTATGAAACTATTTTGGACGCACGCGATGGTACTCTTTAGTGAAGAGGCTCATGTGGTATCTTGGTTCTGTCTGTTTGGAGATAGTTCTAATCTTGATGCAAGATAGGTGCACGGTTTGCATGAAACATACCATATGCTCAGAAATCAATTTGGACACACCCGATGGAAGTGTAGATGCACCCAATGGAATACTAGATGAAGTGTATCATATGGAATCTCGCTTCGGTCCAGTTGGAGATAGTATTAGTTTTGGTGCAAGATAGTTGCATGGTTTGTGCCCAGTGCACCATAGGCTCAGAAATCGTTGTGGAAGTTCCTGATGGTACTCCTAGGTGAAGAGGCTCAAGTGAAAGCTTGGTTTGGTCAGTTTGGAGATAGTGCTAATCTTGATGAAAGATAGGTGTACGGTTTGCATGGAACATTCCATATTCTTAGAAATCAATTTGGACGCACCCGATAGAACTCCTAGATCATGTGTGTCATATGGAATCTCGCTTCAATCTATTTGGAGACAGTGTTAGTTTAGGTGCAAGATTGGTGCATGGTTTGCGCATAATGCAACATAGGCTCAGAAACCATTATGGAAGCACCCGATGATAATCCTAGGTAAAGAGGCTCAAGTGGAAGGTCGGTTCGATCTGTTTGGAGATAGTGCTAATCTTGATGCAAGATAGGTGCACGGTTTGCATGGAACATACCATATGCTAAGAAATCCATTTAGACGCACCCCAATAGAACTCCTAGATGACATGTGTCATATAGAATCTCGCTTTGGTCTGTTTGGAGACAGAGAGTTTTGGTGCAAGATAGGTACACAGTTTGCGCCTAATGCATCATAGGATAAGAAACCATTTTGGATGCACCCGATGATACTCCTGGGTAAAGGGGCTCAAGTGGAAGCTCAGTTTGCTTTGTTTGGAGATAGTGCTAATCTTGATGCAAGATAGGTGCACGAATTGCATCGAACGTACCATATGCTTCGAAATATATTTGGAAGCACCCAATAGAACTCCTAGATGACGTGTGTCATATAGAATCTCACTTCGGTCTCTTTGGAGATAGTGTTAGTTTCGGTGCAAGATAGGTACACGGTTTGTGCCTAATGCACCATAGGCTAAGAAACTATTTTGGACGCACGCTGTAAGTGCATTCGCCCCCGGTGTGGGTTTTGATAATTTATGACAATCAAATTAGGAACTAACATGTCTATCAAGTATGATCTACAGGTGTTAGTTCATTGATGGGATCAAACATGTACATTTGGTGAATCACAGCATCCCCAAAATTTTCTTCATTTAAGCGACGTTTCAACTCAAGAAGCTACCTAGTTTTATTTCTTGTTTGAGTTATAGGAAACGCCGCACTATCAAGAGGGATGCAAATTGAGTTGGTAAGATGAGGATAAAGGTGCTCAAGTCAACTTAGTCTTTGCGCTTGAGAGAGACACTTGCACGCACGGACTTCTGGAAAGTTTCTTCTCTGCCAGGGTGGGCCGGCAGTACCGGCCCTCAGGGCCGGTGGTACCGGCAGTGCCAGTTCTCTCCTGAGTTTTGCGAGAAAATGAACTACCGGTAGTACCGGGCTTTGACCGGTAGTACCGGCTACCGCCGGTAGTACCGGCAGGCCAAATTCTCGCAGAACTGCGGTTTTGTGAGATTTTGAACTGCCGGTGGTACCGGCCTTCCACCGGTGGTACCGGCCCAAGGCCGGTAGTACCTGTAGGCCTTTTTTCGCATCTTTCTCAGCTTTCTCACGTTTAGATCTGGGGGCGTCGGTGGTACCGGTGTTTGCACCGGTAGTACCGGCCAGTGTTCTGTACTCTAGTATAAATAGCTCTCTCCTCTTTTCTAACCGTTGGCTTGCTCATTCTAGCTACTCCAACTCTGAGAAAACAGTCTCCAAGCTTTGTCTCACCCACTCTCTCTCCCTCTTGCTCCTAGACTTCATTTCTTGAGAGATTCGAGCTAGAGAAGTGAGATTAGAGAGTTGGGAGCTTCGATCTGTGACTTGAGCACTCCGTTCCTCGTCTTGCCGGTTTGGTTTGTGTTCGTTACTCTTGGGTTCTTGGAACCCTAGCCGGCTAGGCATTCTTCGTGGTTGCCTGTGTTGATTCATTTGTGAGGGCACCCTGAAGTGTTTGTATTACCCCTTGATTCTTAGTGGAAACATCAAGCCAACCTTTGTGGTTGCTTGAGGAGGAGACCTAAGTGGTCAGACCTTCGTGGTCACCTCAACAACGGGGACGTAGGAACTCCTTAGTGGAGATTACCGAACCTCGAGAAAAATACCTTGTCTTGCTGTGGAGGTAGCTTCGACTACCCTTGTTTGTATTCTTGGTGTTCCTATCTCTTTTCTCTTTTCCACAGGTAAACAAAGGTCGATCTACGGTGTGGAGAAGAACTAAGCTAAGGAGAGTTCAACAACACCTTCTTCTACACCTAGGAAAGTGGGGTAAAACTCAGATCTGAAATCTAAGCCCTTTACACTTTGATTTCGTAGCTGTCTTAGGGAGTCGGAAGTACCAGCAGTTTGCGTCGGTACTACTGGCTGTGTGACACCAGTAGTACCGGCCCAAACTGTCGGTGGTACCGACAGGCTTTTGACTTCCGCAACTTGAGTTTTTGAGTTTCAGGTTTTTAAGGTACGCCTATTCACCCCCCTCTAGGCAAATTAGATCCTTTCACACGCGATGGTACTCCATGGTGAAGAGGCTCATGTGGTATCTTGGTTCTGTCTGTTTGGAGATAGTTCTAATCTTGATGCAAGATAGGTGCACAGTTTGCATGGAACATACCATATGCTCAAAAATCAATTTGGACACACCCGATGGAACTGTAGATGCACCCGATGGAACTACTAGATGAAGTGTATCGTATTGAATCTCGCTTCGGTCTAGTTAGAGATAGTATTAGTTTTGGTGCAAGATAGTTGCATGGTTTGTGCCCAGTGCACCATAGGCTCAGAAATTGTTGTGGAAGTTCCCGATGGTACTCCTAGGTGAAGAGGCTCTAGTGAAAGCTCGGTTCGATCAGTTTAGAGATAGTGCTAATATTGATGAAAGATAGGTGTACGGTTTGCATGGAACATACCATATTCTTAGAAATCAATTTGGACGCACCCGATAGAACTCCTAGATCATGTGTGTCATATGGAATCTTGCTTCAATCTATTTGGAGACAGTGTTAGTTTAGGTGCAAGATTGGTGCATAGTTTACGCATAATGCACCACAGGCTTAGAAACCATTATGTAAGCACCCGATGATAATCCTAGGTAAAGAGGCTCAAGTGGAAGGTCGGTTCGATCTGTTTGGAGATAGTGCTAATCTTGATGCAAGATAGGTGCACGGTTTGCATGGAACATACCATATGCTAAGAAATCCATTTAGACGCACCCCAATAGAACTCCTAGATGACATGTGTCATATAGAATCTCGCTTTGGTCTGTTTGGAGACAGAGTTAGTTTTGGTGCAAGATAGGTACACAGTTTGCGCCTTATGCATCATAGGCTAAGAAACCATTTTGGATGCACCCGATGATACTCCTAGGTAAAGGGGCTCAAGTGGAAGCTCAGTTTGCTTTGTTTGGAGATAGTGCTAATCTTGATGCAAGATAGGTGCACGAATTGCATCGAACGCACCATATGCTTAGAAATATATTTGGTAGCACCCAATAGAACTCCTAGATGACGTGTCATATAGAATCTCACTTCGGCCTCTTTGGAGATAGTGTTAGTTTCGGTGCAAGATAGGTACACGGTTCGTGCCTAATGCACCATAGGCTAAGAAACTATTTTGGACGCACGCGATGGTACTCCTTGGTGAAGAGGCTCATGTGGAATCTTGGTTCTGTCTGTTTGGAGATAGTTCTAATCTTGATGCAAGATAGGTGCACGGTTTGCATGAAACATACGATATGCTCAGAAATCAATTTGGACACACCCGATGGAAGTGTAGATGCACCCAATGGAACTACTAGATGAAGTGTATCATATGGAATCTCGCTTCGGTCTAGTTGGAGATAGTATTAGTTTCGGTGCAAGATAGTTGCATGTTTTGTGCCCAGTGCACCATAGGCTCAGAAATTGTTGTGGAAGTTCCTGATGGTACTCCTAGGTGAAGAGGCTCAAGTGAAAGCTCGGTTCGATCAGTTTGGAGATAGTGCTAATCTTGATGAAAGATAGGTGTACGGTTTGCATGGAACATACCATATTCTTAGAAATCAATTTGGACGCACCCGATAGAACTCCTAGATCATGTGTGTCATATGGAATCTTGCTTCAATCTGTTTGGAGACAGTGTTAGTTTAGGTGCAAGATTGGTGCATGGTTTGCGCATAATGCACCATAGGCTCAGAAACCATTATGGAAGCACCCGATGATAATCCTAGGTAAAGAGGCTCAAGTGGAAGGTCGGTTCGATCTGTTTGGAGATAGTGCTAATCTTGATGCAAGATAGGTGCACGGTTTGCATGGAACATACCATATGCTAAGAAATCCATTTAGACGCACCCCAATAGAACTCCTAGATAACATGTGTCATATAGAATCTCGCTTTGATCTGTTTGGAGACAGAGTTAGTTTTGGTGCAAGATAGGTACACAGTTTGCGCCTAATGCATCATAGGCTAATTAACCATTTTGGATGCACCCGATGATACTCCTAGGTAAAGGGGCTCAAGTGGAAGCTCAGTTTGCTTTGTTTGGAGATAGTGCTAATCTTGATGCAAGATAGGTACACAAATTGCATCGAACGCACCATATGCTTAGAAATATATTTGGTAGCACCCAATAGAACTCCAAGATGACGTGTCATATAGAATCTCACTTCGGCCTCTTTGGACATAGTGTTAGTTTCGGTGCAAGATAGGTACACGGTTTGTGCCTAATGCACCGTAGGCTAAGAAACTATTTTGGACGCACGCGTTGGTACTCCTTGGTGAAGAGGCTCATGTGGAATCTTGGTTCTGTCTATTTGGAGATTGTTCTAATCTTGATGCAAGATAGGTGCACGGTTTGCATGGAACATACCATATGCTCAGATATCAATTTGGACACACCCGATGGAACTGTAGATGCACCCAATGGAACTACTAGATGAAGTGTATCATATGGAATCTCGCTTCGGTCCAGTTGGAGATAGTATTAGTTTCGGTGCAAGATAGTTGCATGGTTTGTGCCCAGTGCACCATAGGCTCAGAAATTGTTGTGGAAGTTCCCGATGGTACTCCTAGGTGAAGAGGCTCAAGTGAAAGCTCGGTTCGATCAGTTTGGAGATAGTGCTAATCTTGATGAAAGATAGGTGTACGGTTTGCATGGAACATACCATATTCTTAGAAATCAATTTGGACGCACCCGATAGAACTCCTAGATCATGTGTGTCATATGGAATCTTGCTTCAATCTATTTGGAGACAGTGTTAGTTTAGGTGCAAGATTGGTGCATAGTTTACGCATAATGCACCACAGGCTCAGAAACCATTATGGAAGCACCCGATGATAATCCTAGGTAAAGAGGCTCAAGTGGAAGGTCGGTTCGATCTGTTTGGAGATAGTGCTAATCTTGATGCAAGATAGGTGCACGGTTTGCATGGAACATACCATATGCTAAGAAATCCAT
>NW_018396466.1:0-17937 GCF_000003195.3 Sorghum bicolor | reverse complement strand
AACTGTAGATGCACCCAATGGAACTACTAGATGAAGTGTATCATATGGAATCTCGCTTCGGTCCAGTTGGAGATAGTATTAGTTTCGGTGCAAGATAGTTGCATGGTTTGTGCCCAGTGCACCAGAGGCTCAGAAATTGTTGTGGAAGTTCGCGATGGTACTCCTAGGTGAAGAGGCTCAAGTGAAAGCTCGTTTCGATCAGTTTAGAGATAGTGCTAATCTTGATGAAAGATAGGTGTACGGTTTGCATGGAACATACCATATTCTTAGAAATCAATTTGGACGCACCCGACAGAACTCCTAGATCATGTGTGTCATATGGAATCTTGCTTCAATCTATTTGGAGACAGTGTTAGTTTAGGTGCAAGATTGGTGCATAGTTTACGCATAATGCACCATAGGCTCAGAAACCAATATGGAAGCACCCGATGATAATCCTAGGTAAAGAGGCTCAAGTGGAAGGTCGGTTCGATCTGTTTGGAGATAGTGCTAATCTTGATGCAAGATAGGTGCACGGTTTGCATGGAACATACCATATGCTAAGAAATCCATTTAGACGCACCCCAATAGAACTCCTAGATGACATGTGTCATATAGAATCTCGCTTTGGTCTGTTTGGAGACAGAGTTAGTTTTGGTGCAAGATAGGTACACAGTTTGCGCCTAATGCATCATAGGCTAAGAAACCATTTTGGATGCACCCGATGATACTCCTGGGTAAAGGGGCTCAAGTGGAAGCTCAGTTTGCTTTGTTTGGAGATAGTGCTAATCTTGATGCAAGATAGGTGCACGAATTGCATCGAACGCACCATATGCTTAGAAATATATTTGGTAGCACCCAATAGAACTCCTAGATGACGTGTCATATAGAATCTCACTTCGGCCTCTTTGGAGATAGTGTTAGTTTCGGTGCAAGATAGGTACACGGTTCGTGCCTAATGCACCATAGGCTAAGAAACTATTTTGGACGCACGCGATGGTACTCCTTGGTGAAGAGGCTCATGTGGAATCTTGGTTCTGTCTGTTTGGAGATAGTTCTAATCTTGATGCAAGATAGGTGCACGGTTTGCATGAAACATATGATATGCTCAGAAATCAATTTGGACACACCCGATGGAAGTGTAGATGCACCCAATGGAACTACTAGATGAAGTGTATCATATGGAATCTCGCTTCGGTCTAGTTGGAGATAGTATTAGTTTCGGTGCAAGATAGTTGCATGTTTTGTGCCCAGTGCACCATAGGCTCAGAAATCATTGTGGAAGTTCCTGATGGTACTCCTAGGTGAAGAGGCTCAAGTGAAAGCTCGGTTCGATCAGTTTAGAGATAGTGCTAATCTTGATGAAAGATAGGTGTACGGTTTGCATGGAACATACCATATTCTTAGAAATCAATTTGGACGCACCCGATAGAACTCCTAGATCATGTGTGTCATATGGAATCTTGCTTCAATCTGTTTGGAGACAGTGTTAGTTTAGGTGCAAGATTGGTGCATGGTTTGCGCATAATGCACCATAGGCTCAGAAACCATTATGGAAGCACCCGATGATAATCCTAGGTAAAGAGGCTCAAGTGGAAGGTCGGTTCGATCTGTTTGGAGATAGTGCTAATCTTGATGCAAGATAGGTGCACGGTTTGCATGGAACATACCATATGCTAAGAAATCCATTTAGACGCACCCCAATAGAACTCCTAGATAACATGTGTCATATAGAATCTCGCTTTGGTCTGTTTGGAGACAGAGTTAGTTTTGGTGCAAGATAGGTACACAGTTTGCGCCTAATGCATCATAGGCTAATTAACCATTTTGGATGCACCCGATGATACTCCTAGGTAAAGGGGCTCAAGTGGAAGCTCAGTTTGCTTTGTTTGGAGATAGTGCTAATCTTGATGAAAGATAGGTACACAAATTGCATCGAACGCACCATATGCTTAGAAATATATTTGGTAGCACCCAATAGAACTCCAAGATGACGTGTCATATAGAATCTCACTTCGGCCTCTTTGGACATAGTGTTAGTTTCGGTGCAAGATAGTTACACGGTTTGTGCCTAATGCACCATAGGCTAAGAAACTATTTTGGACGCACGCGATGGTACTCCTTGGTGAAGAGGCTCATGTGGAATCTTGGTTCTGTCTATTTGGAGATAGTTCTAATCTTGATGCAAGATAAGTGCACGGTTTGCATGGAACATACCATATGCTCAGATATCAATTTGGACACACCCGATGGAACTGTAGATGCACCCAATGGAACTACTAGATGAAGTGTATCATATGGAATCTCGCTTCGGTCCAGTTGGAGATAGTATTAGTTTCGGTGCAAGATAGTTGCATGGTTTGTGCCCAGTGCACCATAGGCTCAGAAATTGTTGTGGAAGTTCCCGATGGTACTCCTAGGTGAAGAGGCTCAAGTGAAAGCTCGTTTCGATCAGTTTAGAGATAGTGCTAATCTTGATGAAAGATAGATGTACGGTTTGCATGGAACATACCATATTCTTAGAAATCAATTTGGACGCACCCGATAGAACTCCTAGATCATGTGTGTCATATGGAATCTTGCTTCAATCTATTTGGAGACAGTGTTAGTTTAGGTGCAAGATTGGTGCATAGTTTACGCATAATGCACCACAGGCTCAGAAACCATTATGTAAGCACCCGATGATAATCCTAGGTAAAGGGGCTCAAGTGGAAGCTCAGTTTGCTTTGTTTGGAGATAGTGCTAATCTTGATGAAAGATAGGTACACAAATTGCATCGAACGCACCATATGCTTAGAAATATATTTGGTAGCACCCAATAGAACTCCAAGATGACGTGTCATATAGAATCTCACTTCGGCCTCTTTGGACATAGTGTTAGTTTCGGTGCAAGATAGTTACACGGTTTGTGCCTAATGCACCATAGGCTAAGAAACTATTTTGGACGCACGCGATGGTACTCCTTGGTGAAGAGGCTCATGTGGAATCTTGGTTCTGTCTATTTGGAGATAGTTCTAATCTTGATGCAAGATAGGTGCACGGTTTGCATGGAACATACCATATGCTCAGATATCAATTTGGACACACCCGATGGAACTGTAGATGCACCCAATGGAACTACTAGATGAAGTGTATCATATGGAATCTCGCTTCGGTCCAGTTGGAGATAGTATTAGTTTCGGTGCAAGATAGTTGCATGGTTTGTGCCCAGTGCACCATAGGCTCAGAAATTGTTGTGGAAGTTCCCGATGGTACTCCTAGGTGAAGAGGCTCAAGTGAAAGCTCGTTTCGATCAGTTTAGAGATAGTGCTAATCTTGATGAAAGATAGATGTACGGTTTGCATGGAACATACCATATTCTTAGAAATCAATTTGGACGCACCCGATAGAACTCCTAGATCATGTGTGTCATATGGAATCTTGCTTCAATCTATTTGGAGACAGTGTTAGTTTAGGTGCAAGATTGGTGCATAGTTTACGCATAATGCACCACAGGCTCAGAAACCATTATGTAAGCACCCGATGATAATCCTAGGTAAAGAGGCTCAAGTGGAAGGTCGGTTCGATCTGTTTGGAGATAGTGCTAATCTTGATGCAAGATAGGTGCACGGTTTGCATGGAACATACCATATGCTAAGAAATCCATTTAGACGCACCCCAATAGAACTCCTAGATGACATGTGTCATATAGAATCTCGCTTTGGTCTGTTTGGAGACAGAGTTAGTTTTGGTGCAAGATAGGTACACAGTTTGCGCCTAATGCATCATAGGCTAAGAAACCATTTTGGATGCACCCGATGATACTCCTAGGTAAAGGGGCTCAAGTGGAAGCTCAGTTTGCTTTGTTTGGAGATAGTGCTAATCTTGATGCAAGATAGGTGCACGAATTGCATCGAACGCACCATAAGCTTAGAAATATATTTGGTAGCACCCAATAGAACTCCTAGATGACGTGTCATATAGAATCTCACTTCGGCCTCTTTGGAGATAGTGTTAGTTTCGGTGCAAGATAGGTACACGGTTTGTGCCTAATGCACCATAGGCTAAGAAACTATTTTGGACGCACGCGATGGTACTCCTTGGTGAAGAGGCTCATGTGGAATCTTGGTTCTGTCTATTTGGAGATAGTTCTAATCTTGATGCAAGATAGGTGCACGGTTTGCATGGAACATACCATATGCTCAGATATCAATTTGGACACACCCGATGGAAGTGTAGATGCACCCAATGGAACTACTAGATGAAGTGTATCATTTGGAATCTCGCTTCGGTCTAGTTGGAGATAGTATTAGTTTCGGTGCAAGATAGTTGCATGTTTTGTGCCCAGTGCACCATAGGCTCAGAAATCATTGTGGAAGTTCCTGATGGTACTCCTAGGTGAAGAGGCTCAAGTGAAAGCTCGTTTCGATCAGTTTAGAGATAGTGCTAATCTTGATGAAAGATAGGTGTACGGTTTGCATGGAACATACCATATTCTTAGAAATCAATTTGGACGCACCCGATAGAACTCCTAGATCATGTGTGTCATATGGAATCTTGCTTCAATCTGTTTGGAGACAGTGTTAGTTTAGGTGCAAGATTGGTGCATGGTTTGCGCATAATGCACCATAGGCTCAGAAACCATTATGGAAGCACCCGATGATAATCCTAGGTAAAGAGGCTCAAGTGGAAGGTCGGTTCGATCTGTTTGGAGATAGTGCTAATCTTGATGCAAGATAGGTGCACGGTTTGCATGGAACATACCATATGCTAAGAAATCCATTTAGACGCACCCCAATAGAACTCCTAGATAACATGTGTCATATAGAATCTCGCTTTGGTCTGTTTGGAGACAGAGTTAGTTTTGGTGCAAGATAGGTACACAGTTAGCGCCTAATGCATCATAGGCTAATTAACCATTTTGGATGCACCCGATGATACTCCTAGGTAAAGGGGCTCAAGTGGAAGCTTAGTTTGCTTTGTTTGGAGATAGTGCTAATCTTGATGCAAGATAGGTACACAAATTGCATCGAACGCACCATATGCTTAGAAATATATTTGGTAGCACCCAATAGAACTCCAAGATGACGTGTCATATAGAATCTCACTTCGGCCTCTTTGGACATAGTGTTAGTTTCGGTGCAAGATAGGTACACGGTTTGTGCCTAATGCACCATAGGCTAAGAAACTATTTTGGACGCACGCGATGGTACTCCTTGGTGAAGAGGCTCATGTGGAATCTTGGTTCTGTCTATTTGGAGATAGTTCTAATCTTGATGCAAGATAGGTGCACGGTTTGCATGGAACATACCATATGCTCAGATATCAATTTGGACACACCCGATGGAACTGTAGATGCACCTAATGGAACTACTAGATGAAGTGTATCATATGGAATCTCGCTTCGGTCCAGTTGGAGATAGTATTAGTTTCGGTGCAAGATAGTTGCATGGTTTGTGCCCAGTGCACCATAGGCTCAGAAATTGTTGTGGAAGTTCCCGATGGTACTCCTAGGTGAAGAGGCTCAAGTGAAAGCTCGTTTCGATCAGTTTAGAGATAGTGCTAATCTTGATGAAAGATAGATGTACGGTTTGCATGGAACATACCATATTCTTAGAAATCAATTTGGACGCACCCGATAGAACTCCTAGATCATGTGTGTCATATGGAATCTTGCTTCAATCTATTTGGAGACAGTGTTAGTTTAGGTGCAAGATTGGTGCATGGTTTGCGCATAATGCACCACAGGCTCAGAAACCATTATGGAAGCACCCGATGATAATCCTAGGTAAAGAGGCTCAAGTGGAAGGTCGGTTCGATCTGTTTGGAGATAGTGCTAATCTTGATGCAAGATAGGTGCACGGTTTGCATGGAACATACCATATGCTAAGAAATCCATTTAGACGCACCCCAATAGAACTCCTAGATGACATGTGTCATATAGAATCTCGCTTTGGTCTGTTTGGAGACAGAGTTAGTTTTGGTGCAAGATAGGTACACAGTTTGCGCCTAATGCATCATAGGCTAAGAAACCATTTTGGATGCACCCGATGATACTCCTGGGTAAAGGGGCTCAAGTGGAAGCTCAGTTTGCTTTGTTTGGAGATAGTGCTAATCTTGATGCAAGATAGGTGCACGAATTGCATCGAACGCACCATATGCTTAGAAATATATTTGGTAGCACCCAATAGAACTCCTAGATGACGTGTCATATAGAATCTCACTTCGGCCTCTTTGGAGATAGTGTTAGTTTCGGTGCAAGATAGGTACACGGTTCGTGCCTAATGCACCATAGGCTAAGAAACTATTTTGGACGCACGCGATGGTACTCCTTGGTGAAGAGGCTCATGTGGAATCTTGGTTCTGTCTGTTTGGAGATAGTTCTAATCTTGATGCAAGATAGGTGCACGGTTTGCATGAAACATACGATATGCTCAGATATCAATTTGGACACACCCGATGGAAGTGTAGATGCACCCAATGGAACTACTAGATGAAGTGTATCATTTGGAATCTCGCTTCGGTCTAGTTGGAGATAGTATTAGTTTCGGTGCAAGATAGTTGCATGTTTTGTGCCCAGTGCACCATAGGCTCAGAAATCATTGTGGAAGTTCCCGATGGTACTCCTAGGTGAAGAGGCTCAAGTGAAAGCTCGTTTCGATCAGTTTAGAGATAGTGCTAATCTTGATGAAAGATAGGTGTACGGTTTGCATGGAACATACCATATTCTTAGAAATCAATTTGGACGCACCCGATAGAACTCCTAGATCATGTGTGTCATATGGAATCTTGCTTCAATCTGTTTGGAGACAGTGTTAGTTTAGGTGCAAGATTGGTGCATGGTTTGCGCATAATGCACCACAGGCTCAGAAACCATTATGGAAGCACCCGATGATAATCCTAGGTAAAGAGGCTCAAGTGGAAGGTCGGTTCGATCTGTTTGGAGATAGTGCTAATCTTGATGCAAGATAGGTGCACGGTTTGCATGGAACATACCATATGCTAAGAAATCCATTTAGACGCACCCCAATAGAACTCCTAGATAACATGTGTCATATAGAATCTCGCTTTGGTCTGTTTGGAGACAGAGTTAGTTTTGGTGCAAGATAGGTACACAGTTTGCGCCTAATGCATCATAGGCTAATTAACCATTTTGGATGCACCCGATGATACTCCTAGGTAAAGGGGCTCAAGTGGAAGCTCAGTTTGCTTTGTTTGGAGATAGTGCTAATCTTGATGCAAGATAGGTACACAAATTGCATCGAACGCACCATATGCTTAGAAATATATTTGGTAGCACCCAATAGAACTCCAAGATGACGTGTCATATAGAATCTCACTTCGGCCTCTTTGGACATAGTGTTAGTTTCGGTGCAAGATAGGTACACGGTTTGTGCCTAATGCACCATAGGCTAAGAAACTATTTTGGACGCACGCGATGGTACTCCTTGGTGAAGAGGCTCATGTGGAATCTTGGTTCTGTCTATTTGGAGATAGTTCTAATCTTGATGCAAGATAGGTGCACGGTTTGCATGGAACATACCATATGCTCAGATATCAATTTGGAAACACCCGATGGAACTGTAGATGCACCTAATGGAACTACTAGATGAAGTGTATCATATGGAATCTCGCTTCGGTCCAGTTGGAGATAGTATTAGTTTCGGTGCAAGATAGTTGCATGGTTTGTGCCCAGTGCACCATAGGCTCAGAAATTGTTGTGGAAGTTCCCGATGGTACTCCTAGGTGAAGAGGCTCAAGTGAAAGCTCGTTTCGATCAGTTTAGAGATAGTGCTAATCTTGATGAAAGATAGATGTACGGTTTGCATGGAACATACCATATTCTTAGAAATCAATTTGGACGCACCCGATAGAACTCCTAGATCATGTGTGTCATATGGAATCTTGCTTCAATCTATTTGGAGACAGTGTTAGTTTAGGTGCAAGATTGGTGCATAGTTTACGCATAATGCACCACAGGCTCAGAAACCATTATGGAAGCACCCGATGATAATCCTAGGTAAAGAGGCTCAAGTGGAAGGTCGGTTCGATCTGTTTGGAGATAGTGCTAATCTTGATGCAAGATAGGTGCACGGTTTGCATGGAACATACCATATGCTAAGAAATCCATTTAGACGCACCCCAATAGAACTCCTAGATGACATGTGTCATATAGAATCTCGCTTTGGTCTGTTTGGAGACAGAGTTAGTTTTGGTGCAAGATAGGTACACAGTTTGCGCCTAATGCATCATAGGCTAAGAAACCATTTTGGATGCACCCGATGATACTCCTGGGTAAAGGGGCTCAAGTGGAAGCTCAGTTTGCTTTGTTTGGAGATAGTGCTAATCTTGATGCAAGATAGGTGCACGAATTGCATCGAACGCACCATATGCTTAGAAATATATTTGGTAGCACCCAATAGAACTCCTAGATGACGTGTCATATAGAATCTCACTTCGGCCTCTTTGGAGATAGTGTTAGTTTCGGTGCAAGATAGGTACACGGTTCGTGCCTAATGCACCATAGGCAAAGAAACTATTTTGGACGCACGCGATGGTACTCCTTGGTGAAGAGGCTCATGTGGAATCTTGGTTCTGTCTGTTTGGAGATAGTTCTAATCTTGATGCAAGATAGGTGCACGGTTTGCATGAAACATACGATATGCTCAGAAATCAATTTGGACACACCCGATGGAAGTGTAGATGCACCCAATGGAACTACTAGATGAAGTGTATCATATGGAATCTCGCTTCGGTCTAGTTGGAGATAGTATTAGTTTCGGTGCAAGATAGTTGCATGTTTTGTGCCCAGTGCACCATAGGCTCAGAAATCATTGTGGAAGTTCCTGATGGTACTCCTAGGTGAAGAGGCTCAAGTGAAAGCTCGGTTCGATCAGTTTGGAGATAGTGCTAATCTTGATGCAAGATAGATGCACGGTCTGCATGGACCGTACCATATGCTTAGAAATTAATTTGGACACACCCAATAGAACTCCTAGATCATGTGTGTCATATGGAATCTTGCTTCAATCTGTTTGGAGACAGTGTTAGTTTAGGTGCAAGATTGGTGCATGGTTTGCGCATAATGCACCATAGGCTCAGAAACCATTATGGAAGCACCCGATGATAATCCTAGGTAAAGAGGCTCAAGTGGAAGGTCGGTTCGATCTGTTTGGAGATAGTGCTAATCTTGATGCAAGATAGGTGCACGGTTTGCATGGAACATACCATTTGCTAAGAAATCCATTTAGACGCACCCCAATAGAACTCCTAGATGACATGTGTCATATAGAATCTCGCTTTGGTCTGTTTGGAGACAGAGTTAGTTTTGGTGCAAGATAGGTACACAGTTTGCGCCTAATGCATCATAGGCTAAGAAACCATTTTGGATGCACCCGATGATACTCCTGGGTAAAGGGGCTCAAGTGGAAGCTCAGTTTGCTTTGTTTGGAGATAGTGCTAATCTTGATGCAAGATAGGTGCACGAATTGCATCGAACGCACCATATGCTTAGAAATATATTTGGTAGCACCCAATAGAACTCCTAGATGACGTGTCATATAGAATCTCACTTCGGCCTCTTTGGAGATAGTGTTAGTTTCGGTGCAAGATAGGTACACGGTTCGTGCCTAATGCACCATAGGCTAAGAAACTATTTTGGACGCACGCGATGGTACTCCTTGGTGAAGAGGCTCATGTGGAATCTTGGTTCTGTCTGTTTGGAGATAGTTCTAATCTTGATACAAGATAGGTGCACGGTTTGCATGAAACATACGATATGCTCAGAAATCAATTTGGACACACCCGATGGAAGTGTAGATGCACCTAATGGAACTACTAGATGAAGTGTATCGTATGGAATCTCGCTTCGGTCTAGTTGGAGATAGTATTAGTTTCGGTGCAAGATAGTTGCATGTTTTGTGCCCAGTGCACCATAGGCTCAGAAATCATTGTGGAAGTTCCTGATGGTACTCCTAGGTGAAGAGGCTCAAGTGAAAGCTCGGTTCGATCAGTTTAGAGATAGTGCTAATCTTGATGAAAGATAGGTGTACGGTTTGCATGGAACATACCATATTCTTAGAAATCAATGTGGACGCACCCGATAGAACTCCTAGATCATGTGTGTCATATGGAATCTTGCTTCAATCTGTTTGGAGACAGTGTTAGTTTAGGTGCAAGATTGGTGCATGGTTTGCGCATAATGCACCATAGGCTCAGAAACCATTATGGAAGCACCCGATGATAATCCTAGGTAAAGAGGCTCAAGTGGAAGGTCGGTTCGATCTGTTTGGAGATAGTGCTAATCTTGATGCAAGATAGGTGCACGGTTTGCATGGAACATACCATATGCTAAGAAATCCATTTAGACGCACCCCAATAGAACTCCTAGATAACATGTGTCATATAGAATCTCGCTTTGGTCTGTTTGGAGACAGAGTTAGTTTTGGTGCAAGATAGGTACACAGTTAGCGCCTAATGCATCATAGGCTAATTAACCATTTTGGATGCACCCGATGATACTCGTAGGTAAAGGGGCTCAAGTGGAAGCTCAGTTTGCTTTGTTTGGAGATAGTGCTAATCTTGATGAAAGATAGGTACGCAAATTGCATCGAACGCACCATATGCTTAGAAATATATTTGGTAGCACCCAATAGAACTCCAAGATGACGTGTCATATAGAATCTCACTTCGGCCTCTTTGGACATAGTGTTAGTTTCGGTGCAAGATAGGTACACGGTTTGTGCCTAATGCACCATAGGCTAAGAAACTATTTTGGACGCACGCGATGGTACTCCTTGGTGAAGAGGCTCATGTGGAATCTTGGTTCTGTCTATTTGGAGATAGTTCTAATCTTGATGCAAGATAGGTGCACGGTTTGCATGGAACATACCATATGCTCAGATATCAATTTGGAAACACCCGATGGAACTGTAGATGCACCTAATGGAACTACTAGATGAAGTGTATCATATGGAATCTCGCTTCGGTCCAGTTGGAGATAGTATTAGTTTCGGTGCAAGATAGTTGCATGGTTTGTGCCCAGTGCACCATAGGCTTAGAAACCGTTGTGGAAGTTCTCGATGGTACTCCTAGGTGAAGTGGCACAAGTGAAAGCTCGGTTCGGTCTGTTTCGAGATAGTGCTAATCTTGATGCAAGATTGGTGTACGGTTTGCGTGGAACATACCATATTCTCGGAAATCAATTTGGACACACCCGATAGAACGCGTAGATCATGTGTGTCATATGGAATCTTGCTTCAATCTGTTTGGAGACAGTGTTAGTTTAGGTGCAAGATTGGTGCATGGTTTGCGCATAATGCACCATAGGCTCGGAAACCATTATGGAAGCACCCGATAATACTCCTAGGTGAAGAGGCTTAAGTGGAAGGTCGGTTCGATCTGTTTGGAGATAGTGCTAATCTTGATGTAAGATAGGTGCACGGTTTGCATGGAACATACCATATGCTAAGAAATCCATTTAGACGCACCCCAATAGAACTCCTAGATGACATGTGTCATATAGAATCTCGCTTTGGTCTGCTTGGAGATAGAGGTAGTTTTGGTGCAAGATAGGTACACAGTTTGCGCCTAATGCATCATAGGCTAAGAAACCATTTTGGATGCACACGATGATACTCCTGGGTAAAGGGGCTCAAGTGGAAGCTCAGTTTGCTTTATTTGGAGATAGTGCTAATCTTGATGCAAGATAGGTGCACGAATTCCATCAAATGTACAATATGCTTCGAAATATATTTGGAAGCACCCAATAGAACTCCTAGACGATGTGTGTCATATAGAATCTCACTTCGGTCTCTTTGGAGATAGTGTTAGTTCAGTGCAAGATAGGTACACAGTTTGTGTCTAATGCACCATAGGCTAAGAAACTATTTTGGACGCACGCGATGGTACTCCTTGGTGAAGAGGCTCATGTGGAATCTTGGTTCTGTCTGTTTGGAGATAGTTCTAATCTTGATGCAAGATAGGTGCACGGTTTGCATGGAACATATCATATGCTCAGAATCAATTTGGACACACCCGATGGAACTATAGATGCACCCAATGGAACTACTAGATGAAGTGTATCATATGGAATCTCGCTTCGGTCCAGTTGGAGATAGTATTAGTTTCGGTGCAAGATAGTTGCATGGTTTGTGCCTAGTGCACCATAGGCTCAGAAATCGTTGTGGAAGTTCCCGATGGTACTCCTAGGTGAGGAGGCTCAAGTGAAAGCTCGGTTCAGTCTGTTTGGAGATAGTGCTAATCTTGATGAAAGATAGTTGTACGGTTTGCATGGAACACACCATATTCTCAGAAATCAATTTGGATGCACCCGATAGAACTCCTAGATCATGTGTCTCATATGGAATCTCGCTTCAATCTGTTTGGAGACAGTGTTAGTTTAGGTGCAAGATTGGTTATCTAGTGCCACTAAGTATGTTTCTCATTTGCATATACCTAGCGCTTAGTGACGTGGTAAGCTCAGTGTTCGCCTAAACGGCCTAAACGGCCGATTAAACGGTCATTAAACGGTAAACGGTGGCAAACTGTTTTGTTTAGGGGGTAAACGGGAAATTAAACGGTTGACCGTTTAAACGGTCAAAAAACAGGGAAAACGGTCTAAACGGCCTACACGGAACGGTTGTAAACGGTATTAAACATGATAAACGGCTGTTTAAACGGCCGTTTAGGCAAACACCAGGTGAATCTAGTTGAATTTTATATCAACAATTTGTATACTTTAATTTATTGTATTTATAAATATATAAAATTCATTTGTTACATGCATAAATATGTATATTTAATTCTTCTAACATGCATAAACATATATTACATAATAAAATAAATGGTTTTTAGTTGCATAAATATGTATAAATGATAGAATGATTGACTTTACATTAAAAAATATGCACATTTTTGTAATATTGTGTAAAACCGTTTAGATCGTTTTAATCCGTTTAAACACCGTCTAAACAGTTTAAACGCTAAATGAAGGGTGACCAACTGTTTACCGTTTAGCGTTTAGGATAACATTGGGTAAGCTGCATGAGAAAGCCTATAAAAAATATTTGTGAAAAGCTAATTGAAATGTCCAATTTATTCTGAAATATTTTGGTAAAATTAGCTACTTGAAAAGGTGCTGAAAATTCTCAGAAGGTGAACTATTGTCCAGATATAAAAGAACTGCAGGCTGCTGAAACAAGCTGAAAGTTATTATAAGAAGCTGAAACAATTTGGAAGCAGTCGGAATCAGTTAAAAGCAGTGCACAGTTTTAACAGCAAGCAAGTGAAGGCTTTTGTAAGGAGCTGGAAGTAGTTGCGACCAGTTGGAACAAGTTAAAATCAGTGAACAGCTCAACAGCAAGGAAGTGAATGAAATTGCAAGAAGCTGGAAGCGGTCACAATCAGTCGCAACCAGTTAAATCCAGTGTGCAGCCCAACAGGAGGCAGATGAAAGAGAGCTGAAAGCAGTTGCAGCCAGTTGGAACCAATTGAAAGAATTTACAGCTGTTGTGCGTTGTCTGTCTTGTGCGTGAGAAAGAAAAGGCAGGGACCATGCTTGCATACGTGCATGTGGTGGAGCTCTTGCCTTAATAAATAAGAGAGAGAAAGAGAGAGAGATGTGATTTGCATGGCTGCATGCAAGTGTGAACACACCTTGAGAAAAGGAGGCAGCCATTGACCTATGCTATTTATAGTGTGGGGTCCACTCAAGTACAAGAAGACACTTAATTGTTTTGAGGTGCAGCTCGTCCCATTTAAAGTGGAGAGTGTAGGCGTGCATGCACTTGGACTGCTGGTTGCAGCTCTTTGCCACACGCTCATTTATTTGCTGGGATCCGTTGCTGAGAGAATGCAGAGGGTCACTCAGTACATGTGCTGCCCGTTGAGGCAAACGGCACTGTTGTTTTGCCCGTTGGAGAGCTGGCTGGCCAAGTAAATTTAGGCCGAGCGCTCCACTTCCTTCCTCGGTCTCACGAATACAGAAGACTTCACTTCTTTCTTTCCAGAGAACAGAGAACTCGAGCTCCCCTCTCCCATCTCTCCCAAGTGCTAATCCTACGAGAGATTTTTGAGAGGCCTACGTGTTTGATCCGGTGAGCTCGTGAGCATTTCCTCCCTCTCCTCTCCCTCTCATAGCTTGGTGCTCATCTGAGAGAGGATTGAGGGAAACTCTAGGTGCATTTGAAACTACATATTCTTGTGGCACTAGGTGATTGTTGTTATTGTGGATTTCTTATTACTCTTAGTGATAGCCGTCACCTAGACGGATGTGGATTTATTGATTGGTGAGGGGATTTGGTGATTATGTCTGCCCCCAATCAAGGTGATATTTGTGAGGGGTTCTTGGGCTTATTCCCCGACGGAGTGCCAAAAGCCACTTTAGTGGATTGCTCGTGTCATTGAGCTACCTCACTTGTGGGTAGGTTCTTGTGGCGCCCATTTGTTGGGCTAGGTTTGTGAAACACCTATTAGCCGCCGAACCACCAAGTGTTGGTCGACACAACGGGGATTAGCGTGCCGGCAAGCACGTGAACCTCGTGAGAAAAATATTGGTGTCAATATTGTGATTGATATTCTCCCGGTGAATATATTGATATACATTGTGATTGGTTCATCCTCTACACATCGGTATAATTATCTCTCATCTGTTTACCTTCTTGCAAATTAGTTGTAACTAGTACTTCCTAGTTTTAGCTAGTTGTAACTAGTTGTAAAAAGTAGTGACATAGCCTTTGCTTGTGCCTAGAGATCATAGCAATTAAAATTATTGGATAGGTGGCTTGCAACTCTTGTAGAGCTAGAGCAAAATTGCTTTATGCCTTTTGTTATATTAATCCTTTGCTCTAGTGCCTTGTACATTTTTTAAATAGGCTATTCACCCGTCTCTAGCCATCTTAGGACCTTTCAAGTGGTATCAGAGCCGTGGTCACCGTTTAATCAAGGCTTAACAACCTTTGGTGTCAAAAGATGGCTCAAATTGTGTTCAACCATGTGGGGGGCAAACCACCGTTCTTTGATGGTACATGCTATGATTATTGGAAGAGAAAAATGAAGATGTATTTGGGTTCAATCAATGATCAAGTGTAGGATATGATAGAGAATGATTTTGTGATTCTTGATCCCACCAATCTCACCAACCAAGATAAAGCAAACAAGCAATGCAACACTATGGCTCTCAACACTATATATAATGCAATTGATTCAAAGGTGTTTGAGCAAATCAAAGATTGTGATAGAGCAAGTGAAGTGTGGAAGAGATTGGAGGAAACATATGAGGGCACACATGCAGTCAAGAGTGCAAAATTGTATATTCTCAAAGATAAATTGACAAGCTTCAAGATGAAGGATGATGAGAGCATTCCGGAGATGTTCCATAGATTGCAAGTAATTGTGAATGATTTGAAGTCCTTGGGTGAGAAGATAAGTGATGATGATGTATCCCATCGGTTCTTGATGTGCTTACCTTCAAGATTTGAGACACTAAGATTAATTATTATAAGAGGAGGATTGAAAGAGCTTACCCCTAACCAAGTACTAGGTGATGTCATGACACAAGAGACATACCGTATGGAAAGGGAAGGGGTTGACCAAGATGAGAAGAAGGATGAAGACAAGAAAAAGAAAAGTGTTGCATTCAAGGCTAGTTCGTCCAAGAGCAAGGGCAAAGCAAAGAAAGAAGAATCAAGTGACGATGAGGAAGCTAGTGACATTGATGATGAAGCACTAGCTCTCTTTGTGCGCAAGTTTGACAAATTTATGAAGAAGAAGGGCTATGGTGCAAGAAAAAGAAGAGATCAAAATAAGAGCAAAGAATATGTGAGAATATGCTACAAATGCAAGAGCAAGGATCATGTTGTAGCAAATTGTCCATATAATAGTGATAATGATGAGAACGAGAAGAAGGAAAAGAAAGAAAAGAAGGAGAAGAAAATGATATTCCAAAAGAAGAAGAAGGGTGGTGGCTATGTGGTGACTTGGGATAGTGATGCTTCTTCGGATAATGATGATTCTAGTGATGATGATGATAAGAAATCCAAGAAGAAGGCACTTGCAAGCATTGCCATCAACAACAAGACTTCTCTCTTCAACACTCCTTCGACATGCCTCATGGCTAAACCCACTAAGGTACAATATGATGAAAGTGATGATGATTGTGAAAGTGATGATTGTAGGAGTGATGATGATAGTGATGATGAGTCAAAGGAGGAACTCATGGACATGTTGGAGAATGCCCACACATGTCTTGAGATGAAGAGAAAGGAGTGCAAAGAGTTGCGGAAAGAGCTTAAAGCTCTTAAGCAATCCTTTGATGAGCTCCAAGCGTCTCATGAGGGTCTAAAGGAAGACCATGAGGAGCTTGGCAATGCTCACTATAAGCTTGAAAAGGCTCACTCCTTACTCCTCGAGCAAGCTAAGAAGGAGGAAGTTATTGTGACTTGTGACAAGGGCTCTACTTGTGATTTAATTAATGAATCTTTCTTTGAGCCTATTATTATTGCCTCCACTAACTCTTCTTGCAGCACTTCCACTTCTACCTCATCTACTAGTGATGGTTTCACTTGTGATGCCACATTAATTAATGAAAATGAGACCCTCAAGAAGGAGGTCAATGAGCTCACTCACGCCTTAGGCAATGCCTATGGTGGTGAAGCCCACTTGCTAAAGTGCTTGGGTAGCCAAAGATTTTCTCTCAACAAAGAGGGATTAGGCTATACCCCCAAGAAAGGTAAGGCAGCCTTTGCTACTCATAAAGCTAGCTTTGTGAAGGGCAATGGTCGGTTTTGCACTAGATGCAAGCAAGTTGGGCACATAGAGCAATATTGCAAGAACAAGAACAAACCAAATAATGTATCCTCAATTAAATTTGATTCTTGTTATATGCTTACCAAAAGTGTTAATGGGGTGCAAGCTAAGTTCATTGGTGCACCAATTGTGGTCTCAAAGAAGAAAGCTATTTGGGTACCAAAGAGCTTAGTCACTAACCTTCAAGGACCCAAGAAAGTTTGGGTACCTAAAAAGAATTAATTTTCTTTTGTAGGTGAATTATAAAGCCGGAGGAAGGCATTGGGTTCTTGATAGTGGGTGCACTCAACACATGACCGGTGATTCAAGAATGCTCAATTCAATCAACACAAATGATAATGATGGAATTCATAGTATAACATTTGGTGATAATGAAAAAGGCAAGGTCAAAGGGCTTGGTAAGATTGCAATATCCAATGATTTGAGCATTTCAAATGTGCTACTAGTAGAGAGCTTGAACTTCAACCTATTGTCAGTAGCTCAACTTTGTGATCTTGGTTTCAAGTGCATATTTGGTGTGGATGATGTAGAAATCATAAGTGTAGATGGCTCTAACTTGATATTCAAAGGATTTAGATATGAGAATCTATACTTGGTTGATTTCAATGCTAGTGAAACTCAATTATCAACATGTTTGCTCACTAAATCTAGCATGGGTTGGTTATGGCATAGAAGGCTTGGTCATGTTGGAATGAAACAATTAGACAAGTTGATAAAGCATGATCTAGTTAGAGGCTTGAAAGATGTCACATTTGAGAAAGATAAGCTATGTAGTGCATGTCAAGCCGGAAAGCAAGTTGGTAACACACATCCTAAGAAGAGCATCATGAGCACATCTAAGGCATTTGAGCTATTGCACATGGATTTATTTGGGCCAACAACATACACTAGCATTGGTGGAAATAAATATGGCTTTGTGATAGTGGATGATTTTACAAGATATACATGGGTATTCTTTCTTGATGATAAGAGTGATGTTTTTGCAACTTTCAAATCATTTGTCAAGAGAGTTCACAATGAGTTTGAAACAACCATCAAGAGAGTGAGAAGTGACAATGGTAGTGAATTTAAGAATACAAGAATTGATGAGTTATGTGATGAGTTTGGAATTAAGCATCAATTCTCGGCTAAATATACTCCACAATCAAATGGCCTTGTGAGAGGAAGAATAGA
>NW_018396465.1:83512-87667 GCF_000003195.3 Sorghum bicolor | reverse complement strand
TAGAAGAGGACAAGCTTGAGTCGAGGACGACTCAAATGCAAGAAGGAGAGGATGATGAGGTCATGAGCACCATCAATACATCCACGCCTCAGATTCATATGCATGATAACTCAGCTATCTAGTGAGTTCATTCCTGAGTTATTTGTTGTAATATTTAGACCGTGGAAACCCGTGCACCTTTGTTTTGGCCAGGAATAATGAGGAGGAACCGCAAGGAAGCATATTCGCGATGGGCTAAATTTGGACTGCAGAAGGGTCTCAACTTGTGGTGGCCACCAAGACTACATACGTTGACCGATTTTGATGTTCAAATACACGGTGGAAAGCTTATGAAGTCTATTTTCAAATGGATCCAGTCCCATGTCCATATCTATAATGACGCGGCCGCAATCATCGAGTTACTCCAGAGACCTTTCTGTGGACAGCTTCATTCAATAAGAAACTCCATGCATGCATGATACGGATATTATTGTTTTCTTTTGTTTTTAGTGAGTCGAGGGATTAGCACCGCACACTCTGGTTGCTCTCTCTTGTACATAAAGGCTTCTACAGCCAGAGACACAAATCGGGTTTTGTTTTGTTGTAAGTTTAGCCATTGCTACTTCCTTGTAGAAGCATGTGTCGACTAGACCATCCGTTCTACTTGATTCAAAACCCCATATTGTTATCGTGATTCATATCAGATCCTTCTTGTATTATTTGGCAATTGAGTGCCTGTTCTATCTGTTCTTGCATGTTCTTCGATTGCGTGCAGGAATTACCCTAGTGGTTTGGTTGGTTGTGATCAACAAGATCGTGATCAACCGCTGGAATTGGTGTATCGATCGCTAAGGCGCAGCGTCCTTGGACGGTTGTAGTCGGATCGTGAACGTCGCTCCAGAGAGATCGAAGTTATCCATCTCCACCGAAAGATTGGGACACCCATACACTTATCAAGTACCATCGGGAACTTTCACAACGATTTTTGAGCCTATGGTGCACTGGGCACAAATCATGCAACTATCATGCACCGAAACTAATACTATCTGCAACTAGACCGAAGCAAGATTCCATATGATACACTTCATCTAGTAGTTCCATCGGGTGCATCTATAGTTCCATCGGGTGTGTCCAAATTGATTTCTGAACATATGGTATGTTCCATGCAAACCGTGCACCTATCTTGCATCAAGATTTGAACTATCTCCAAACAGACAGAACCAAGATTCCACATGAGCCTCTTCACCAAGGAGTACCATCGCGTGTGTCCAAAATAGTTTCTTAGCCTATGGTGCATTAGGCACAAACCGTGTACCTATCTTGCACCGAAACTAACACTATCTCCAAAGAGACCGAAGTGAGATTCTATATGACACATGTCATCTAGGAGTTCTATTGGGTGCTTCCAAATATATTTCTAAGCATATGGTATGTTTGATGCAATTCGTGCACCTATCTTGCACCAAGATTAGCACTATCTTCAAACAAAGCAAACTGAGCTTCCACTTGAGCTCTTTTACCCAGTAGTTTCATCGAGTGCATCCAAAATGGTTTCTTAGCCTATGATGCATTAGGCGAAACTATGTACCTATCTTGCACCAAAACTACCTCTGTCTCCAAACAAACCAAAGCGAGATTCTATATGACACATGTCATCTAGGAGTTCTATTGGGGTGCGTCCAAATGGATTTCTTAGCATATGGTATGTTCCATGCAAACTGTGCACCTATCTTGCATAAAAATTAGCACTATCTCCACACAGATCGAACCGACCTTCCACTTGAGCCTCTTCACCTGGATTATCATCGAGTGCTTCCATAATGGTTTCTGAGCCTATGGTGCATTATGCGCAAACCATGCACCAATCTTGCACCTAAACTAACACTGTCTCCAAACAAATTGAATCGAGATTCCATATGACACACATGATCTAGGAGTACTATCGAGTGCGTCCAAATTGATTTCTGAGAATATGGTACGTTCCATGCAAACCGTACACCTATCTTTCATCAAGATTAGCACTATCTCCAAACAGACCGAACCGAGCTTTCACTTCAGCCTCTTCACCTAGGAGTACCATCGGGAACTTCCACAATGATTTCTGAGCCTATGGTGCATTGGGCACAAACCAAGCAACTATCTTGCACCGAAACTAATACTATCTCAAACTGGACAGAAGCGAGATTCCATATGATACACTTCATCTAGTAGTTCCATCGGGTGCATCTACAGTTCCATCGGGTGTGCCCAAATTGATTTCTGGGCATATGGTATGTTCCATGCAAACCGTGCACCTATCTTGCATCAAGATTAGAACTATCTCCAAACAGACAGAACCAAGATTCCACATGAGCCTCTTCACCAAGGAGTACCATCGCGTGCGTCCAAAATAGTTTCTTAGCCTATGGTGCATTAGGCACAAACCGTGTACCTATCTTGCACCAAAACTAACATTATCTCCAAAGAGACCGAAGTGAGATTCTATATGACACACGTCATCTAGGAGTTCTATTGGGTGCTTCCAAATATATTTCTAAGCATATGGTACGTTCGATGCAATTCGTGCACCTATGTTACATCTAGATTAGCACTATCTCCAAACAAAGCAAACTGAGCTTCCACTTTTGCCCCTCTACCCAGGAGTATCATCGGGTGCATCCAAAATGGTTTCTTAGCCTATGATGCATTAGGCGCAAACTGTGTACCTATGTTGCACTAAAACTACCTCTGTCTCCAAATAGACCTAAGCGAGAATATTTGGATATGACACATGTCATCTAGGATTTCTATTGGGTGCGTCCAAACGGATTTCTTAGCATGTGGTATGTTCCATGCAAACCGTGCACCTATCGTGCATCAAGGTTAGCACTATCTCCGAACAGATCGAACCGACCTTCCACTTGAGCCTCTTCACCTAGGATTATCATCGGGTGCTTCCATAATGATTTCTGAGCCTATGGTGTATTATGCGCAAACCATGCATCAATCTTGCACCTAAACTAACATTGTCTCCAAACAGATTGAAGCGAGATTCCATATGACACACATGATCTAGGAGTTCTATCGGGTGCGTCCAAATTGATTTCTGAGAATATGGTATTTTCCATGCAAACCGTACACCTATCTTTCATCAAGATTAGCACTATCTCCAAATAGACCGAACCGAGCTTTCACTTGAGCCTCTTCACCTAGGAGTACCATCGGGAACTTCCACAACGATTTCTGAGCCAATGGTGCACTGGGCACAAACCATGTAACTATCTTGCACCGAAACTAATACTATCTCCAACTCGACCGAAGCGAGATTCCATATGATACACTTCATCTAGTAGTTCCATCGGGTGCATCTACAGCTCCATGGGGTGTGTCCAAATTGATTTCTGGGCATATGGTATGTTCCATGCAAACCGTGCACCTATCTTGCATCAAGATTAGAACTATCTCCAAACAGACAGAACCAAGATTCCACATAAGCCTCTTCACCAAGGAGTACCATCGCGTGCGTCCAAAATACTTTCTTAGCCTATGGTGCATTAGGCACAAACCGTGTACCTATCTTGCACCAAAACTAACACTATCTCCAAAGAGACCGAAGTGAGATTCTATATGACACACGTCATCTAGGAGTTCTATTGGGTGCTTCCAAATATATTTCAAAGCATATGGTACGTTCCATGCAAGTCGTGCACCTATCTTGCATCAAGATTAGCACTATCTCCAAACAAAGCAAACTGAGCTTCCACTTGAGCCCCTTTACCCAGGAGTATCATCCGGTGCATCCAAAATGGTTTCTTAGCCTATGATGCATTAGGCGCAAACTGTGTACCTATCTTGCACCAAAACTACCTCTGTCTCCAAACAAACCAAAGCCAGATTCTATATGACACATGTCATCTAGGAGTTCTATTGGGGTGCGTCCAAATGGATTTCTTAGCATATGGTATGTTCCATGCAAATCGTGCACCTATCGTGCATCAAGATTAGCACTATCTCGTGCACCTATTGTGCATCAAGATTAGCACTATCTCCAAACAGATCGAACCGACCTTCCACTAGAGCCTCTTCACCTAGGATTATCATCGGGTGCTTCCATAATGGTTTCTAAGCCTATGGTGTATTATGCGCAAACCATGCACCAATCTTGCACCTAAACTAACATTGTCTCCAAACAGCAAG
>NW_018396465.1:76695-81666 GCF_000003195.3 Sorghum bicolor | reverse complement strand
AAACTACCTCTATCTCCAAGCAATCCAAAGCGAGATTCCATATGACACACATGATCTAGGAGTTCTATCGGGTGCGTCCAAATTGATTTCTGAGAATATGGTACGTTCCATGCAAACCGTACACCTATCTTTCATCAAGATTAGCACTATCATCAAACATACCAAACCGAGCTTTCACTTGAGCCTCTTCATCTAGGAGTACCATCGGGAACTTCCACAACGATTTCTGAGCCTATGGTGCACTGGGCACAAACCATGTAACTATCTTGCACCGAAACTAATACTATCTCCAACTGGACCGAAGCGAGATTCCATATGATACACTTCATCTAGTAGTTCCATCGAGTGCATCTACAGTTCCATCGGGTGTGTCCAAATTGATTTCTGAAGATATGGTATGTTCCATGCAAACCGTGCACCTATCTTGCATCAAGATTAGAACTATCTCGAAACAGACAGAACCAAGATTCCACATGAGCCTCTTCACCAAGGAGTACCATCGCGTGCGTCCAAAATAGTTTATTAGCCTATGGTGCATTAGGCACAAACCGTGTACCTATCTTGCACCGAAACTACCTCTGTCTCCAAACAAACCAAAGCGAGATTCTATATGACACATGTCATCTAGGAGTTCTATTGGGGTGCGTCCAAATGGATTTCTTAGCATATGGTATGTTCCATGCAAACTGTGCAACTATCTTGCATAAAGATTAGCACTATCTCCACACAGATCGAACCGACCTTCCACTTGAGCCTCTTCACCTGGATTATCATCGAGTGCTTCCATAATGGTTTCTGAGCCTATGGTGCATTATGCGCAAACCATGCACCAATCTTGCACCTAAACTAACACTGTCTCCAAACAAATTGAATCGAGATTCCATATGACACACATGATCTAGGAGTACTATCGAGTGCGTCCAAATTGATTTCTGAGAATATGGTACGTTCCATGCAAACCGTACACCTATCTTTCATCAAGATTAGCACTATCTCCAAACAGACCGAACCGAGCTTTCACTTCAGCCTCTTCACCTAGGAGTACCATCGGGAACTTCCACAATGATTTCTGAGCCTATGGTGCATTGGGCACAAACCAAGCAACTATCTTGCACCGAAACTAATACTATCTCGAACTGGACAGAAGCGAGATTCCATATGATACACTTCATCTAGTAGTTCCATCGGGTGCATCTACAGTTCCATCGGGTGTGCCCAAATTGATTTCTGAGCATATGGTATGTTCCATGCAAACCGTGCACCTATCTTGCAAAAAGATTAGAACTATCTCCAAACAGATAGAACCAAGATTCCACATGAGCCTCTTCACCAAGGAGTACCATCGTGTGCGTCCAAAATAGTTTCTTAGCCTATGGTGCATTAGGCACAAACCGTATACCTATCTTGCACCGAAACTAACACTATCTCCAAAGAGACTGAAGTGAGATTCTATATGACACACGTCATCTAGGAGTTCTATTTGGTGCTTCCAAATATATTTCTAAGCATATGGTATGTTCGATGCAATTCGTGCACCTATCTTACATCTAGATTAGCACTATCTCCAAACAAAGCAAACTGAGCTTCCACTTGAGCCCCTGTACCCAGGAGTATCATCGGGTGCATCCAAAATGGTTTCTTAGCCTATGATGCATTAGGCGCAAACTGTGTACCTATCTTGCACTAAAACTACCTTTGTCTCCAAACAGACCTAAGCGAGATTCTATATGACACATGTCATCTAGGAGTTCTACTGGGTGCGTCCAAATGGATTTCTTAGCATATGGTATGTTCCATGCAAACCGTGCACCTATCGTGCATCAAGATTAGCACTATCTCCAAACAGATCGAACCGACCTTCCACTTGAGCCTCTTCACCTAGGATTATCATCGGGTGCTTCCATAATGATTTCTGAGCCTATGGTGTATTATGCGCAAACCATGCACCAATCTTGCACCTAAACTAACATTGTCTACAAATAGATTGAAGCGAGATTCCATATGACACACATGATCTAGGAGTTCTATCGGGTGCGTCTAAATTGATTTCTGAGAATATGGTATGTTCCATGCAAACCGTACACCTATCTTTCATCAAGATTAGCACTATCTCCAAACAGACCGAACCGAGCTTTCACTTGAGACTCTTCACCTAGGAGTACCATCGGAAACTTCCACAACGATTTCTGAGCCAATGGTGCACTAGGCACAAACCATGTAACTATCTTGCACCGAAACTAATACTATCTCCAACTCGACCGAAGCGAGATTCCATATGATACACTTCATCTAGTAGTTCCATCGGGTGCATCTACAGCTCCATGGGGTGTGTCCAAATTGATTTCTGAACATATGGTATGTCCCATGCAAACCGTGCACCTATCTTGCATCAAGATTAGAACTATCTCCAAACAGACAGAACCAAGATTCCACATAAGCCTCTTCACCAAGGAGTACCATCGCGTGCGTCCAAAATACTTTCTTAGCCTATGGTGCATTAGGCACAAACCGTGTACCTATCTTGCACCGAAACTAACACTATCTCCAAAGAGACCGATGTGAGATTCTATATGACACACGTCATCTCGGAGTTCTATTGGGTGCTTCCAAATATATTTCAAAGCATATGGTACGTTCCATGCAATTCATGCACCTATCTTGCATCAAGATTAGCACTATCTCCAAACAAAGCAAACTGAGCTTCCACTTGAGCCCCTTTACCAAGGAGTATCATCCGGTGTATCCAAAATGGTTTTTTAGCCTATGATGCATTAGGCGCAAACTGTGTACCTATCTTGCACCAAAACAAACTCTGTCTCCAAACAGACCAAAGCGAGATTCTATATGACACATGTCATCTAGGAGTTCTATTGGGTGCGTCCAAATGGATTTCTTAGCATATGGTACGTTCCATGCAAACCGTGCACCTATCGTGCATCAAGATTAGCACTATCTCCAAACAAACAAACTGAGCTTCCACTTGGGCCCCTTTACCAAGGAGTATCATCCGGTGCATCCAAAATGGTTTCTTAGCCTATGATGCATTAGTCGCAAACTGTGTACCTATCTTGCACCAAAACAAACTCTGTCTCTAAACAGACCAAAGCGAGATTCTATATGACACATGTCATCTAGGAGTTCTATTGGGTGTGTCCAAATGGATTTCTTAGCATATGGTATGTTCCATGCAAACCGTGCACCTATCGTGCATCAAGATTAGCACTATCTCCAAACAAACAAACTGAGCTTCCACTTGGGCCCCTTTACCAAGGAGTATCATCCGGTGCATCCAAAATGGTTTCTTAGCCTATGATGCATTAGGCGCAAACTGTGTACCTATCTTGCAACAAAACAAACTCTGTCTCCAAACAGACCAAAGCGAGATTCTATATGACACATGTCATCTAGGAGTTCTATTGGGGTGCGTATAAATGGATTTCTTAGCATATGGTATGTTCCATGCAAACCGTGCACCTATCTTACATCAAAATTAGCACTGTCTCCAAACAGATCGAACCGACCTTCCACTTGAGCCTCTTCACCTAGGATTTTCATCGGGTGCTTCAATAATGGTTTCTGAGCCTATGGTGCTTTATGCGCAAACCATGCACCAATTTGCACCTAAACTAACACTGTCTCCAAACAGATTGACGCGAGATTCCATATGACACACATGATCTAGGAGTTCTATCGGGTGCATCCAAATTGATTTCTGAGAATATGGTACGTTCCATGCAAATCGTACACCAATCTTGCATCAAGATTAGCACTATCTCCAAACAGACCGAATCGAGCTTTCACTTGAGCCTCTTCACCTAGGAGTACTATTGGGAACTTCCACAACGATTTCTGAGCCTATGGTGCACTGGGCACAAACCTTGCAACTATTTTGCACCAAAACTAATACTATCTCCAACTGGACCGAAGCGAGATTCCATATGACACACTTCATCTAGTAGTTCCATCGAGTGCATCTACAGTTCTATCGAGTTTGTCCAAATTGATTTCTAAGCATATAGTACGTTCCATGCAAACCGTGCACCTATCTTGCATCTAGATTAGAACTATCTCCAAACAGACAGAACCATGATTCCACTTGAGCCTCTTCACCAAGGGGTACCATCGTGTGCGTCCAAAATAGTTTCTTAGCCTATGGTGCATTAGGCACAAACCGTGTACCAATCTTGCTTCGAAACTAACAATATCTCCAAAGAGACTGAACTCAGATTCTATATGACACACGTCATCTAGGAGTTCTATTGGGTGCTTCCAAATATATTTCTAAGCATATGGTACGTTCCATTCAATTCGTGCACCTATCTTGCATCAAGATTAGCACTATCTCCAAACAAAAGCAAACTGAGCTTCCACTTGAGCCCCTTTACCCAGGAGTATCAACAGATGCATCCAAAATAGTTTCTTAGCCTTTGATGCATTAGGTGCAAACTGTGTAGCTATCTTGCACCAATACTAACTCTGTCTCCAAACAGACCAAAGTGAGATTCCATATAAATGTCATCTAGGAGTTCTACTGGGGTGCCTCCAAATGGATTTCTTAGCATATGGTATGTTCAATGCAAACCGTGCACCTATCGTGCATCAAGATTAGCACTATCTCCAAACAGACCGAACCAAGCTTTCACTTGAGCCTCTTCACCTAGGAGTGCCATCAGGAACTTCCACAACGATTTTTGAGCCTATGGTGCACTGGGCACAAACCATGCAACTATCTTGCACTGAAACTAATACTATCTCCAACTGGACCGAATCGAGATTCCATATGATACACTTCATCTAGTAGTTCCATCGATTGCATCTACAGTTCCATCGAGTTTGTGCAAATTCATTTCTGAGCATATGGTATGTTCCATGCAAACTGTGCACCTATCTTGCATCAAGATTAGAACTATCTCCAAACAGATAGAACCAAGATTACACTTGAGCCTCTTCACTACGGTGTCAGCGACAGTA
>NW_018396465.1:54124-55324 GCF_000003195.3 Sorghum bicolor | reverse complement strand
CAGCACCCGATGATAATCCTAGGTGAAGAGGCTCAAGTGGAAGGTCGGCTCGATCTGTTTGGAGATACTAATCTTGATGCAAGATAGGTATACGGTTTGCATGGAACATACCATATTCTCAGAAATCAATTTGGACGCACCCGATAGAACTCCTAGATCATGTGTGTCATATGGAATCTTGCTTCAATTTGTTTGGAGATAGTGTTAGTTTAGGTGCAAGATTGGTGCATGGTTTGTGCACCATAGGCTCGGATACCATTAAGGAATCTTGGTTCTATCTGTTTGGAGATAGTTTGAATCTTGATGCAAGATAGGTGCACGGTTTGCATGGAACATACCATATGCTGAGAAATCAATTTTGACACACCCAATGGAACTGTAGATGCATCCGATGGAACTACTAGATGAAGTGTATCATATGGAATCTCGCTTTAGTCCAGTTGGAGATAGTATTAGTTTCGGTGCAAGATATGTGCATTGTTTGTTCCCAGTGCACCATAGGCTCAGAAACCGTTGTGGAAGTTCCAGATGGTACTCCTAGGTGAAGAGGCTCAAGTGAAAGCTCGGTTCGGTCTATTTGGAGATAGTGCTAATCTTGATTAAAGATAGGTGTACGGTTTGCATGGAACGTACCATATTCTTAGAAATCAATCTGTACGCAACCGATAGAACTCCTAGATCATGTGTGTCATATGGAATCTCGCTTCAATCTGTTTGGAGATAGTGTTAGTTTAGGTGCAAGATTGGTGCATGGTTTGCGCATAATGCACCATAGGCTCAGAAACCATTATGGAAGCACCCGATGATAATCCTAGGTGAAGAGGCTCAAGTGGAAGGTCAGTTCGATCTGTTTGGAGATAGTGCTAATCCTGATGCAAGATAGGTGCACGGTTTGCATGGAACGTACCATATTCTCAGAAATAAATTTGGACACACCCGACAGAACTCCTAGATCATGTGTTTCATATGGAATCTCGCTTCAATCTGTTTGGAGACAGTGTTAGTTTAGGTGCAAGATTGGTGCATGGTTTGCCCATAATGCACCATATGCTCAGAAACCATTATGCAATCACCCGATGATAATCCTAGGTGAAGAGGCTCAAGTGGAAGGTCGGTTCGATCTATTTGGAGATAGTGCTAATCTTGATGCAAGATAGGTGCACGGTTTGCATGCAACATACCTTATGCTAAGAAATCCAT
>NW_018396465.1:52586-54024 GCF_000003195.3 Sorghum bicolor | reverse complement strand
TCCACGAATCTCACTTCCGTCCAGTTGGAGATAGTATTAGTTTCGGTGCAAGATAGTTGCATGGTTTGTGCCCAGTGCACCATAGGCTCAGAAATCGTTGTGGAAGTCCCCGATGGTACTCCTAGGTGAAGAGGCTCAAGTGAAAGCCCGGTTCGGTCTGTTTGGAGATAGTGCTAATCTTGATGAAAGATAGGTGTACGGTTTGTATAGAACGTACCATATTCTCATAAATCAATTTGGACGCACCCGATAGAACTCCTAGATCATGTGTGTCATTTGGAATCTCGCTTCAATCTGTTTGGAGACAGTGTTAGTTTAGGTGCAAGAATGGTGCATGGTTTGCGCATAATGCACCATAGGCTTAGAAACCAATATGGAAGCTCCCGATGATAATCCTAGGTGAAGAGGCTCAAGTGGAAGGTCGGTTCGATCTGTATGGAGATAGTGCTAATCTTGATGCAAGATAGGTGCATGGTTTGCATGGAACATACCATATGCTAAGAAATCTATTCGGACGCACCCCAATAGAACTCCTAGATGACATGTGTCACATAGAATCTTGCTTTGGTCTGTTTGGAGACAGAGTTAGTTTTGGTGCAAGATAGGTACACAATTTGCCCCTAGTGCATCATAGGCTAAGAAACCATTTTGGATGCACCCGATGATACTCCTAGGTAAAGGGGCTCAAGTGGAAGCTCAATTTGCTTTGTTTGGAGATAGTGCTAATCTTGATGCAAGATAGGTGCACGAATTGCATCGAACGTACCATATGCTTCGAAATATATTTGGAAGCACCCAATAGAACTCCTAGATGACATGTGTCATATAGAATGTCACTTCGGTCTCTTTGGAGATAGTGTTAGTTTCGGTGCAAGATAGGTACACGGTTTGTGCCTAATGCACCATAGGCTAAGAAACTATTTGGGATGCACGCGATGGTACTCCTTGGTGAAGAGGCTCATGTGGAATCTTGGTTCTATTTGTTTGGAGATAGTTCTAATCTTGATGCAAGATAGGTGCACGGTTTGCATGGAACATACCATATGTTCAGAAATCAATTTGGACACACCCAATGGAACTGTAGATGCACCCAATAAACTACTAGATGAAGTGTATCTTGTGGAATCTCGCTTCAGCCTAGTTGGAGATAGTATTAGTTTCGGTGCAAGATAGGTGCATGGTTTGTGCCTAGTGCACCATAGGCTTAGAAACCATTGTGGAAGTTCACCGATGGTACTCACTAGGTTAAGAGGCTCAAGTGAAAGCTCGGTTCGGTCTATTTGGAGATAGTGCTAATCTTGATGCAAGATAGGTGTATGGTTTGCATGGAACATATCATATTCTCGGAAATCAATTTTGACGCACCCGATAGAACTCCTAATTCATGTCCGACAGGTGCAATCTCACTTCCATCTGTTTGGAGACAGTTTAAGTCTAA
>NW_018396465.1:46306-51182 GCF_000003195.3 Sorghum bicolor | reverse complement strand
CCGCCCGATGAAGCTAAATTCGCATAAGCTCTTCACCAAGGAGTACCCTCACGTGCGTCAAAATAGTTTCTTAGCCTATGGTGCATTCGGCACAAACCGTGTACCTTTCTTGCACCAAAACTAACACTATCTCCAAAGAGACCGAAGTGAGATTCTATATGACACACATCATCTAGGAGTTCTATTAGGTGCTTCCAAATATATTTCTAAGCATATGGTACGTTCGATGCAATTCGTGCACCTATCTTGCATCAAGATTAGCACTATCTCCAAACAAAGCAAACTGAGCTTCCACTTGAGCCCCTTTACCCTAGAGTATCATCGGGTGCATCCAAAATGGTTTCTTAGCCTATGATGCACTAGGCGCAAACTGTGTACCTATCTTGCACCAAAACTAACTCTGTCTCCAAATAGACCAAAGCGAGATTCCATATGACACATGTCATCTAGGAGTTCTATTGCGATGCATCCAAATAGATTTCTTAGCATATGGTATATTCCATGAAAACCCTGCACCTATCTTGCATCAAGATTAGCACTATCTCCAAACAGATCGAACCGACCTTCCACTTGAGCCTCTTCACCTAGGAGTACTATCGTGTGCTTTCATAATGGTTTCCGAGCCTATGGTGCATTATGCGCAAACCATGCACCAATCTTGCACCTAAACTGTCTCCAAACAGATTGAAGCGAGATTCCATATGACACACATGATCTAGGTGTTCTATCGGGTGCGTCCCAATTGATTTCTGAGAATACAGTACATTCCATTCAAACTGTACACCTATCTTTCATCAAGATTGGCACTATCTCCAAACAGACCGAACCGAGCTTTCGCTTGAGCCTCTTCACCTAGGAGTACCATCGGGAACTTCCACAACGATTTCTGAGCCTATGGTGCACTAGGCACAAACCATGCAACTATCTTGCACCGAAACTAATACTATCTCCAAGTGGACTGAAGCGAGATTCCATATGATACACTTCATCTAGTAGTTTCATCGGGTGCATCTACAGTTCCATCGGGTGTGTCCAAACTGATTTCTGAGCATATAGTATGTTCCATGCAAACCGTGCACCTATCTTGCATCAAGATTAGAACTATCTCCAAACAGACAGAACCAAGATTCCACATGAGCCTCTTCACAAAGGAGTACCATCGCGTGCGTCCAAAATAGTTTCTTAGCCTATGGTGCATTAGGCACAAACCGTGTACCTATCTTGCACCGAAACTAACACTATCTTCAAAGAGACCGAAGTGAGATTCTATATGACACACGTCATCTAGGAGTTCTATTGGGTGCTTCCGAATATATTTCTAAGCATATGGTACGTTCGATGCAATTCGTGCACCTATCTTGCATCAAGATTAGCACTATCTCCAAACAAAGCAAACTGAGCTTCCACTTGAGCCCCTTTACCCACGAGTATAATCGGGTGCATCCAAAATGGTTTCTTAGCCTATGATGCATTTGGCGCAAACTGTGTACCTATCTTGCACCAAAACTACCTCTGTCTCCAAACAGACCTAAGCGAGATTCTATATGACACATGTCATCTAGGAGTTCTATTGGGTGCGTCCAAATGGATTTCTTAGCATATGGTATGTTCCATGCAAACCGTACACCTATCTTGCATCAAGATTAGAACTATCTCCAAACAGATCGAACCGACCTTCCACTTGAGCCTCTTCACCTAGGATTATCATCGGGTGCTTCCATAATGGTTTCTGAGCCTATGGTGCATTATGCGCAAACGATGCACCAATCTTCCACCTAAACTAACAATGTCTCCAAACAAATTGAAGCGAGATTCCATATGACACACATGATCTAGGAGTTCTATCGGGTGCGTCCAAAATGATTTCTGAGAATATGGTACGTTCCATGCAAACCGTACACCTATCTTTCATCAAGATTAGCACTATCATCAAACATACCAAACCGAGCTTTCACTTGAGCCTCTTCATCTAGGAGTACCATAGGGAACTTCCACAACAATTTCTGAGCCTATGGTGCACTGGGCACAAACCATGCAACTATCTTGCACCGAAACTAATACTATCTCCAACTAGACCGAAGCGAGATTCCATATGATACACTTCATCTAGTAGTTCCATCCGGTGCATCTACAGTTCCATCGGGTGTGTCCAAATTGATTTCTGAGCATATGGTATGTTCCATGCAAACCGTGCACCTGTCTTGCATCAAGATTGGAACTATCTTCAAACAGACAGAACCAAGGTTCCACATGAGCCTCTTCACCAAGGAGTACCCTCGCGTGCGTCCAAAATAGTTTCTTAGCCTATGGTGCATTTGGCACAAACCGTGTACCTATCTTGCACCGAAACTAACACTATCTCGAAAGAGACCGAAGTGAGATTCTATATGACACACGTCATCTAGGAGTTCTATTGGGTGCTTCCAAATATATTTCGAAGCATATGGTACGTTCGATGCAATTCGTGCACCTATCTTGCATCTAGATTAGCACTATCTCCAAACAAAGCAAACTGAGCTTCCACTTGAGCCCATTTACCCAGGAGTATCATCGGGTGCTCCAAAATGGTTTCTTAGCCTATGATGCATTAGGCGCAAACTGTGTACCTATCTTGCACCAAAACTACCTCTGTCCCCAAACAGACCTAAGCGAGATTCTATATGACACATGTCATCTAGGAGTTCTATTGGGGTGCGTCCAAAAGGATTTCTAATCATATGGTATGTTCCCTGCAAACCGTGCACCTATCTTGCATCAAGATTCGCACTATCTCCAAACAGATCGAACCGACCTTCCACTTGAGCCTCTTCAACTAGGATTATCATCAGGTGCTTCCATAATGGTTTCTGAGCCTATGGCGCATTATGCGCAAACCATGCACCAATCTTGCACCTAAACTAACACTGTCTCCAAACAGATTGAAGCGAGATTCCAAATGACACACATGATCTAGGAGTTCTATCGGGTGCGTCCAAATTGATTTAAGAGAACATGGTACGTTCCATGCAAACCGTACACCTATCTTTCATCAAGATTAGCACTATCTCCAGACAGACCGAACCGGGCTTTCACTTGAGCCTCTTCACCTAGGAGTACCATCGGGAACTTCCACAACAATTTCTGAGCCTATGGTGCACTAGGCACAAACCATGCAACTATCTTGCACCGAAACTAATACTATCTCCAACGGGACCGAAGCGAGATTCCATATGATACACTTCATCTAGTAGTTCCATCGGGTGCATCTACAGTTCCATCGAGTGTGTCCAAATTGATTTCTGAGCATATGGTATGTTCCATGCAAACCGTGCACCTATCTTGCATCAAAATTAGAACTATCTCCAAACAGACAGAACCAAGGTTCCACATGAGCCTCTTCACCGAGGAGTACCATCGCGTGCATCCAAAATAGTTTCTTAGCCTATGGTGCATTTGGCACAAACCGTGTACCTATCTTGCACCGAAACTAACACTATCTCCAAAGAGACCGAAGTGAGATTCTATATGATACGCATCTTCTAGGAGTTCTATTGGGTGCTTCCAAATATATTTCTTAGCATATGGTACGTTCGATGCAATTCGTGCACCTATCTTGTATCAAGATTAGCACTATCTCCGAACAAAGCAAACTGAGCTTCCACTTGAGCCCCTTTACCCAGGAGTATCATCGAGTGCATCCAAAATGGTTTCTGCCTATGATGCTTTAGGCGCAAACTATGTACCTATATTGCACCAAAACTACCACTGTCTCCAAACAGACCAAAGCGAGATTCTATATGACGCATGTCATCTTGGAGTTCTATTAGGGTGTGTCCAAATAGATTTCTTAGCATATGGTATGTTCCATGGAAACCGTGCACCTATTTTGCATCAAGATTAGCACTATCTGCAAATAGATCGAACCGAACTTCCACTTGAGCCTCTTCACCTAGGATTATCATCGGGTGCTTCCATAATGGTTTCTGAGGCTATGGCGCATTATGCACAAACCATGCACCGATCTTGCACCTAAACTAACACTGTCTCCAAACAAATTGAAGCGAGATTCCATATGACACACATGATCTATGAGTTCTATCGGGTGCGTCCAAAATGATTTCTGAGAATATGGTACGTTCCATGCAAACCGTACACCTATCTTTCATCAAGATTAGCACTATCATCAAACATACCAAACCGAGCTTTCACTTGAGCCTCTTCATCTAGGAGTACCATAGGGAACTTCCACAACAATTTCTGAGCCTATGGTGCACTGGGCACAAACCATGCAACTATCTTGCACCGAAACAAATACTATCTCCAACTGGACCGAAGCGAGATTCCATATGATACACTTCGTCTAGTAGTTCCATCGGGTGCATCTACAGTTCCATCGGGTGTGTCCAAATTGATTTCTGAGCATATGGTATGTTCCATGCAAACCGTGCACCTATCTTGCATCAAGATTGGAACTATCTTCAAACAGACAGAACCAAGGTTCCACATGAGCCTCTTCACCAAGGAGTACCCTCGCGTGCGTCCAAAATAGTTTCTTAGCCTATGGTGCATTTGGCACAAACCGTGTACCTATCTTGCACTGAAACTAACACTATCTCGAAAGAGACCGAAGTTAGATTCTATATGACACACGTCATCTAGGAGTTCTATTGGGTGCTTCCAAATATATTTCGAAGCATATGGTACGTTCGATGCAATTCGTGCACCTATCTTGCATCTAGATTAGCACTATCTCCAAACAAAGCAAACTGAGCTTCCACTTGAGCCCATTTACCCAGGAGTATCATCGGGTGCTCCAAAATGGTTTCTTAGCCTATGATGCATTAGGCGCAAACTGTGTACCTATCTTGCACCAAAACTACCTCGTCCCCAAGCAGAC
>NW_018396465.1:42181-45078 GCF_000003195.3 Sorghum bicolor | reverse complement strand
TTCACCAAGTAGTACCATCGCGTGCGTCCAAAATAGTTTCTTAGCCTATGGTGCATTAGGCACAAACCAGTACCTATCTTGCACAGAAACTAACACTATCTCCAAAGAGACCGAAGTGAGATTCTATATGACACACGTCATCTAGGAGTTCTATTGGGTGCTTCCGAATATATTTCGAAGCATATGGTACGTTCGATGCAATTCGTGCACCTATCTTGCATCAAGATTAGCACTATCTCCAAACAAAGCAAACTGAGCTTCCACTTGAGCCCCTTTACCTAGGAGTATCATCGGGTGCATCCAAAATGGTTTCTTAGCCTATGACGCATTAGGCGCAAATTGTGTACCTATCTTGCACCAAAACTAACTCTGTCTCCAAACAGACCAAAGCAAGATTCTATATGACACATGTCATCTAGGAGTTCTATTGGGGTGCATCCAAATAGATTTCTTAGCATATGGTATGTTCCATGCAAACCGTGCACCTATCTTGCATCAAGATTAGTACTATCTCCAAACAGATCGAACCGACCTTCCACTTGAGCCTCTTCACCTAGGATTATCATCGGGTGCATCCAAAATGGTTTCTTAGCCTATGATGCATTAGGCACAAACTTTGTACCTATCTTGCACCAAACTAACTCTGTCTCTAAACAGACCAAAGCGAGATTCTATATGACACATGTCATCTAGGAGTTCTATTGGGGTGCGTCCAAATGGATTTCTTTGCATATGGTATGTTCCATGCAAACCGTGCACCTATCTTGCATCAAGATTAGCACTATCACCAAACAGATCGAACCGACCTTCCACTTGAGCCTCTTCACCTAGGAGTACCATCGGGAACTTCCACAACGATTTCTGAGCCTATGGTGCACTGGGCACAAACCATGCAACTATCTTGCACCGAAACTAATACTATCTCCAACTGGACCGAAACGAGATTCCATATGATACACTTCATCTAGTAGTTCCATTGGGTGCATCTACAGTTCCATCGGGTGTGTCCAAATTGATTTCTAAGCATATGGTATGTTCCATGCAAACCGTGCACCTATTTTGCATCAACATTAGAACTATCTCCAAACATACAGAACCAAGATTCCACATGAGCCTCTTCACCTAGGAGTACCATCGCGTGCGTCCAAACTTGTTTCTTAGCCTATGGTGCATTAGGCACAAACCGTGTACCTATCTTGCACCAAAACTAACACTATCTCCAAAGAGACCGAAGTGAGATTCTATATGACACACGTCATCTAGGAGTTCTATTGGGTGCTTCCAAACATATTTCTAAGCATATGGTACGTTTGATGCAATTCGTGCACCTATCTTGCATCTAGATTAGCACTATCTCCAAACAAAGCAAACTGAGCTTCCAATTGAGCCCCTTTACCCAGGAGTATCATCGGGTGCATCCAAAATGGTTTCTTAGCCTATGATGCATTAGGCGCAAACTGTGTACCTATCTTGCACCAAAACTAACTCTGTCTCGAAATAGAACAAAGCGAGATTCTATATGACACATGTCATCTAGGAGTTCTATTGGGGTGCGTCCAAAAGGATTTCTAATCATATGGTATGTTCCCTGCCAACCGTGCACCTATCTTGCATCAAGATTCGCACTATCTCCAAACAGATCGAACCGACCTTCCACTTGAGCCTCTTCAACTAGGATTATCATCAGGTGCTTCCATAATGGTTTCTGAGCCTATGGCGCATTATGCGCAAACCATGCACCAATCTTGCACCTAAACTAACACTGTATCCAAACAGATTGAAGCGAGATTCCAAATGACACACATGATCTAGGAGTTCTATTGGGTGCGTCCAATTTGATTTATGAGCACATGGTATGTTCCATGCAAACCGTACACATATCTTTCATCAAGATTAGCACTATCTCCAAACAGACCGAACTGGCCTTTCACTTGAGCCTCTTCACCTAGGAGTACCATCGGGAACTTCCACAACAATTTCTGAGCCTATGGTGCACTGGGCACAAACCATGCAACTATCTTGCACCGAAACTAATACTATCTCCAACGGGACCGAAGCGAGATTCCATATGATACACTTCATCTAGTAGTTCCATCGGGTGCATCTACAGTTCCATCGAGTGTGTCCAAATTGATTTCTGAGCATATGGTATGTTCCATGCAAACCGTGCACCTATCTTGCATCAAAATTAGAACTATCTCCAAACAGACAGAACCAAGGTTCCACATGAGCCTCTTCACCGAGGAGTACCATCGCGTGCATCCAAAATAGTTTCTTAGCCTATGGTGCATTTGGCACAAACCGTGTACCTATCTTGCACCGAAACTAACACTATCTCCAAAGAGACCGAAGTGAGATTCTATATGACACGCATCTTCTAGGAGTTCTATTGGGTGCTTCCAAATATATTTCTTAGCATATGGTACGTTCGATGCAATTCGTGCACCTATCTTGTATCAAGATTAGCACTATCTCCGAACAAAGCAAACTGAGCTTCCACTTGAGCCCCTTTACCCAGGAGTATCATCGAGTGCATCCAAAATGGTTTCTGCCTATGATGCTTTAGGCGCAAACTATGTACCTATATTGCACCAAAACTACCACTGTCTCCAAACAGACCAAAGCGAGATTCTATATGACGCATGTCATCTTGGAGTTCTATTAGGGTGTGTCCAAATAGATTTCTTAGCATATGGTATGTTCCATGGAAACCGTGCACCTATTTTGCATCAAGATTAGCACTATCTCCAAATAGATCGAACCGACCTTCCACTTGAGCCTCTTCACCTAGGATTATCATCGGGTGCTTCCATAATGGTTTCTGAGCCTATGGCGCATTATGCACAAACCATGCACCAATCTTGCACCTAAACTAACACTGTCTCCAAACAAATGAA
>NW_018396465.1:0-41639 GCF_000003195.3 Sorghum bicolor | reverse complement strand
ATTATCATCGGGTGCTTCCATAATGGTTTCTGAGGCTATGGCGCATTATGCACAAACCATGCACCGATCTTGCACCTAAACTAACACTGTCTCCAAACAAATTGAAGCGAGATTCCATATGACACACATGATCTATGAGTTCTATCGGGTGCGTCCAAAATGATTTCTGAGAATATGGTACGTTCCATGCAAACCGTACACCTATCTTTCATCAAGATTAGCACTATCATCAAACATACCAAACCGAGCTTTCACTTGAGCCTCTTCATCTAGGAGTACCATAGGGAACTTCCACAACAATTTCTGAGCCTATGGTGCACTGGGCACAAACCATGCAACTATCTTGCACCGAAACAAATACTATCTCCAACTGGACCGAAGCGAGATTCCATATGATACACTTCGTCTAGTAGTTCCATCGGGTGCATCTACAGTTCCATCGGGTGTGTCCAAATTGATTTCTGAGCATATGGTATGTTCCATGCAAACCGTGCACCTATCTTGCATCAAGATTGGAACTATCTTCAAACAGACAGAACCAAGGTTCCACATGAGCCTCTTCACCAAGGAGTACCCTCGCGTGCGTCCAAACTTGTTTCTTAGCCTATGGTGCATTAGGCACAAACCGTGTACCTATCTTGCACCAAAACTAACACTATCTCCAAAGAGACCGAAGTGAGATTCTATATGACACACGTCATCTAGGAGTTCTATTGGGTGCTTCCAAACATATTTCTAAGCATATGGTACGTTTGATGCAATTCGTGCACCTATCTTGCATCTAGATTATCACTATCTCCAAACAAAGCAAACTGAGCTTCCACTTGAGCCCCTTTACCCAGGAGTATCATCGGGTGCATCCAAAATGGTTTCTTAGCCTATGATGCATTAGGCGCAAACTATGTACCTATCTTGCACCAAAACTAACTCTGTCTCCAAATAGAACAAAGCGAGATTCCATATGACACATGTCATCTAGGAGTTCTATTGCGATGCATCCAAATAGATTTCTTAGCATATGGTATGTTCCATGAAAACCGTGCACCAATCTTGCATCAAGATTAGCACTATCTCCAAACAGATCGAACCGACCTTCCACTTGAGCCTCTTCACTTAGGAGTATTATCGGGTGCTTCCATAATGGTTTCCGAGCCTATGGTGCATTATGCGCAAACCATGCACCAATCTTGCACCTAAACTGTCTCCTAACAGATTGAAGCGAGATTCCATATGACACACATGATCTACGAGTTCTATCCGTCGCGTCCAAATTGATTTCTGAGAATACGGTACGTTCCATGCAAACCGTACACCTATCTTTCATCAAGAATAGCACTATCTCCAAACAGACCGAACCGGGCTTTCACTTGAGCCTCTTCACCTAGGAGTACCATCGAGAACTTCCACAATGATTTCTAAGCCTATGGTGCACTGGGCACAAACCATGCAACTATCTTGCACCAAAACTAATACTATCTCCAACTGGACTGAAGCAAGATTCCATATGACACACTTCATCTAGTAGTTCCATCGGGTGCATCTACAGTTCCATCGGGTGTGTCCAAATTGATTTCTGAGCATATGGTATGTTCCATGCAAACCGTGCACCTATCTTGCATCAAGATTAGAACTATCTCTAAACAGATAGAACCAAGGTTCCACATGAGCCTCTTCACCAAGGAGTACCAACGCGTGCATTGAAAATAGTTTCTTAGCCTATGGTGCATTTGGCACAAACCATGTACCTATCTTGCACCAAAACTAACACTATCACCCAAGAGGGCGAAGTGAGATTCTATATGACACACATCATTTAGGAGTTCTATTGCGTGCTTACAAATATATTTCTAAGCATATGGTACGTTCGATGCAATTCGTGCACCTATGTTGTATCAAGATTAGCACTATCTCCAAACAAAGCAAACTGAGCTTCCACTTGAGCCCCTTTACCCAGGAGTATCATCGGGTGCATCCAAAATGGTTTCTTAGCCTATGATGCATTAGGCACAAACTGTGTACCTATCTTGCACCAAAACTAACTCTGTCTCCAAATAGACCAAAGTGAGATTCTATATGACACATGTCATTTAGGAGTTCTATTGCGATGCATCCAAATAGATTTCTTAGCATACGGTATGTTCCATGAAAACCGTGCTCCTATCTTTCATTAAGATTAGAACTATCTCCAAACAAACAGAACCAAGATTCCACATGAGCTTCTTCACCAAGGAGTACCATCGCGTGCGTCCAAAATAGTTTCTTATCCTATGGTGCATTAGGCACAAACCGTGTACCTATCTTGCACCGAAACTAACACTATCTCCAAAGAGACCGAAGTGAGATTCTATATGACACACGTCATCTAGGAGTTCTATTGGGTGCTTCCATATATATTTCGAAGCATATGGTATGTTCGATGCAATTCGTGCACCTATCTTGCATCGAGATTAGCACTATCTCCAAACAAAGCAAACTGAGCTTCCACTTGAGCCTCTTTACCTAGGAGTATCATCGGGTGCATCCAAAATGGTTTCTTAGCCTATGATGCATTAGGCACAAACTATGTACCTATCTTGCACCAAAACTAAATCTGTCTCCAAATAGACCAAAGCGAGATTCCAAATGACACATGTCATCTAGGAGTTCTATTGCGATGCATCCAAATAGATTTCTTAGCGTATGGTATGTTTCATGAAAACCGTGGACCAATCTTGCATCAAGATTAGCACTGTCTCCAAACAGATCGAACCGACCTTCCACTTGAGCCACTTCACCTAGGAGTATTATCGGGTGCTTCCATAATGGTTTCCGAGCCTATGGTGCATTATGCGCAAACCATGCACCAATCTCGCATCAAGATTAGAACTATTTCCAAACAGACAGAACCAAGATTCCACATGAGCCTCTTCACCAAGGAGTACCATCGCGTGCGTCCAAAATATGCTCTGAAATCAATTTGGACACACCCGATGGAACTGTAGATGCACCCGATGGAACTGTAGATGCACCCGATGGAACTACTAGATGAAGTGTATCATATGGAATCATGCTTCGGTCCAGTTGGAGATAGTATTAGTTTCGGAGCAAGATAGTTGCATGGTTTGTGCCCAGTGCACCATAGGCTCAGAAATCGTTGTGGAAGTTCCCGATGGTACTCCTAGGTGAAGAGGCTCAAGTGAAATCTCGGTTCGGTCTGTTTGGAGATAGTGCTAATCTTGATGAAAGATAGGTGTATGGTTTGCATGGAACGTACCATATTCTCAGAAATCAATTTGGACGCACCCAATAAAACTCCTAGATCATGTGTGTCATATGGAATCTCGCTTCAATCTGTTTGGAGACAGTGTTAGTTTAGGTGAAAGATTGGTGCATGGTTTGCGCATAATGCACCATAGGCTCAGAAACCAATATGGATGCACCTGTTGATAATCCTAGGTGAAGAGGCTCAAGTGGAAGGTCGGTTCGATCTGTTTGGAGATAGTGCTAATCTTGATACAAGATAGGTGCACGATTTGCATGGAACGTACCATATTCTTAGAAATCAATTTGGACGCACCCGATAGAACTCATAGATCATGTGTTTCATATGGAATCTCGCTTCAATCTGTTTGGAGACAGTGTTAGTTTAGGAGCAAGATTGGAGCATGGTTTGCACATAATGCACCATAGGCTCAAGTGAAAGCTCAGTTTGCTTTGTTTGGAGATAGTGCTAATCTTGATGCAAGATAGGTGCACGAATTGCATCAAACGTACCATATGCTTAGAAATATATTTGGAAGCACCCAATAGAACTCTTAGATGACGTGTGTCATATATAATCTCACTTCGGTCTCTTTGGAGATAGTGTTAGTTTCGGTGCAAGATAGGTACACGGTTTGTGCCTAATGCACCATAGGCTAAGAAACTATTTTGGACGCACGTGATGGTACTCCTTGGTGAAGAGGCTCATGTGGAATCTTGGTTCTATCTGTTTGGAGATAGTTCTAATCTTGATGCAAGATAGGTGCACGGTTTGCATGGAACATACCATATGCTCAGAAATCAATTTGGACACACCCGATTAGATGCACCCGATGGAACTACTAGATGAAGTGTATCATATGGAATCTCGCTTCGGTCTAGTTGGAGATAGTATTAGTTTCGGAGCAAGATAGTTGCATGGTTTGAGACCAGTGCACCATAGGCTCAGAAATCGTTGTGGAAGTTCCCGATGGCACTCCTAGGTGAAGAGGCTCAAGTGAAAGCTCGGTTCGGTCTGTTTGGAGATAGTGCTAATCTTGATGAAAGATAGGTGTATGGTTTGCATGGAACGTACCATATTCTCAGAAATCAATTTGGACGCACCCGATAGAACTCCTAGATCATGTGTGTCATATGTGTTGACACCGTTTTTGGACACGTATCTTTTGATACGTATCTGGAGTTAATGGGATGTGGATCGGCAGATGGAGCAGTGGTGACCAGTCTGCAGGGAAGTTGCCGATGAAGGTGGTTGCCGATGGGGAGACAACAGAATATGACCAAGTCCAGAAGTGATGGTATATTCGTGCCGATGACCAGTGCCAGTATTTTCTGATGGCCGTAACAGATAGTATGCCGATGACTTTGGAGGAAAGCGTGGAAGTTGCCGATTGATTCGTGGTGGTGTCCCGATCAGTTACGGGGGGGTAGTTTAATGTTTTCCTTAGTTATTAGAATTTGTTTTGTATGCGGTTTCTGTTTAATTTGGAATTTGAGTCCTAGTCGTGTCTGGTTGTAGCTCTTTGGACAGGGTATAAATGTAGACCCTAGAGCAATGTAATGAGACATCTATCAATCAATCAAACACAAGTTTTTACTCATATTCCAGCATCTACTTTTTGACGACTTCGTCATATTTTTCCTTTTTACTACGAGTTCTTAGGAATTCATCGAGTCAAGCTCGGCGTGTTCTCAAGTTCCGTGTGAGCACCTCTTGGCCGTGACATCCGGGCGCATTGCTATTGTCGAGACCAAAGTGTTCAGGTTACCACCTTTGTCGGTCGTAAGGTCAAATCGGCTGGCACGCCTTAACGTTTGAATGGGGTATTAGCCCTTTGTGTTTGCAGATCAGCTTTTGCACCAACAATATGGAATCTCGCTTCAATCTGTTTGGAGACAGTGTTAGTTTAGGTGCAGGATTGGTGCATGGTTTGCGCATAATGCACCATAGGCTCAGAAACCATTATGCAAGCACCCGATGATAATCCTAGGTGGAGAGGCTCAAGTGGAAGGTCGGTTCGATCTATTTGGAGATAGTGCTAATCTTGATGCAAGATAGGTGCACGATTTGCATGTAACGTACGATATTCTCAGAAATCAATTTGGACGCACCCGATAGAACTCCTAGATCATGTGTTTCATATGGAACCTCGCTTCAATCTGTTTGGAGACAGTGTTAGTTTAGGTGCAAGATTGGTGCATGGTTTGCGCATAATGCATCATAGGCTCAGAAACCATTATGCAAGCACCCGATGATAATCCTAGGTGAAGAGGCTCAAGTGGAAGGTCGGTTCAATCTGTTTGGAGATACAAATCTTGATGCAAGATAGGTATACGGTTTGCATGGAACATACCATATTCTCAGAAATCAATTTGGACGCACCCGATAGAACTCCTAGATCATGTGTGTCATATGGAATCTTGCTTCAATTTGTTTGGAGACAGTGTTAGTTTAGGTGCAAGATTGGTGCATGGTTTGTGCACCATAGGCTCGGAAACCATTAAGGAATCTTGGTTCTATCTGTTTGGAGGTAGTTCGAATCTTGATGCAAGATAGGTGCACGGTTTGCATGGAACATACCATATGCTGAGAAATCAATTTGGACACACCCGATGGAACTGTAGATGCATCCGATGGAACTACTAGATGAAGTGTATCATATGGAATCTCGCTTTAGTCCAGTTGGAGATAGTATTACTTTCGGTGCAAGATAGGTGCATTGTTTGTTCCCAGTGCACCATAGGCTCAGAAACCGTTGTGGAAGTTCCAGATGGTACTCCTAGGTGAAGAGGCTCAAGTGAAAGCTCGGTTCGGTCTATTTGGAGATAGTGCTAATCTTGATGAAAGATAGGTGTACGGTTTGCATGGAACGTACCATATTCTTAGAAATCAATCTGTACGCAACCGATAGAACTCCTAGATCATGTGTGTCATATGGAATCTCGCTTCAATCTGTTTGGAGATAGTGTTAGTTTAGGTGCAAGATTGCTGCATGGTTTGCGCATAATGCACCATAGGCTCAGAAACCATTATGGAAGCACCCGATGATAATCCTAGGTGAAGAGGCTCAAGTGGAAGGTCAGTTCGATCTGTTTGGAGATAGTGCTAATCCTGATGCAAGATAGGTGCACGGTTTGCATGGAACGTACCATATTCTCAGAAATAAATTTGGACACACCCGATAGAACTCCTAGATCATGTGTTTCATATGGAATCTCGCTTCAATCTGTTTGGAGACAGTGTTAGTTTAGGTGCAAGATTGGTGCATGGTTCGCGCATAATGCACCATAGGCTCAGAAACCATTATGCAAGCACCCGATGATAATCCTAGGTGAAGAGGCTCAAGTGGAAGGTCGGTTCGATCTATTTGGAGATAGTGCTAATCTTGATGCAAGATAGGTGCACGGTTTGCATGCAACATACCATATGCTAAGAAATCCATTTGGACGCACGCCAATAGAACTCCTAGATGACATGTGTCATATAGAATCTCGCTTTGGTCTGTTTGGAGATAGAGTTAGTTTTGGTGCAAGATACGTACACAGTCTGCGCCTAATGCATCATAGGCTAAGAAACCATTTTGGATGCACCCGATGATACTCCTGGGTAAAGGGGCTCAAGTGGAAGCTGAGTTTGCTTTGTTTGGAGATAGTGCTAATCTTGATGCAAGATAGGTGCACGAATTGCATCGAACGTACCATATGCTTAGAAATATATTTTGAAGCACCCAATAGAACTCCTAGATGATGTGTGCCATATAGAATCTCACTTCGATTTCTTTGGAGATAGTGTTAGTTTCAGTGCAAGATAGGTACACGGTTTGTGCCAAATGCACCATAGGCTAAGAAACTATTTTGGACGCATGCGATGGTACTCCTTGGTGAAGAGGCTCATGTGGAACCTTGGTTCTGTCTGTTTGAAGATAGTTCCAATCTTGATGCAAGATAGTTGCACGGTTTGCATGGAACATACCATATGCTCAGAAATCAATTTGGACACACATGATGGAACTGTAGATGCACCCGATGGAACTACTAGATGAAGTTTATCATATGGAATCTCGTTTCCGTCCAGTTGGAGATAGTATTAGTTTCGGTGCAAGATAGTTGCATGGTTTGTGATGAGGACATCCCTAGCATTCATTCATCTTCAAATGAAACTCCACTTGATATAAGTGGTCCAATTACAAGAAGTAGAGCTAAACAATTGGAGAAGGAAATTCATTCTCAGGTGAACGCTAACCTTATGTTTAATAATCAGTTTATGTTGAATGATCCTATACTTTTGAGTTCTTGTTTCAATGTCCTTAGGAATGATGGAGGGTATGAACCAGCATGGGATGAAGATGGATTCAAGCCTTTGGACATCTGAACCAAGAAGCCTATCGTGTGCATAAATAAAATGGTGGTTCATTACTTCTGCATGAGAAGGCAACAAGAAGCTAGATGGCTGACCCATGGTACAAATTCCAAGCATCACCATGGACAGAATACAAGGAGTTATGTGGCATTCTACAGGTGGATGAAAGCATCTTTAAGTCTATGTTGCAGCCCATCAAACGGTTCATTATTTAGACTTCCCAATAAAGAGTTATGCTCATTTTAGTAACTGCTGCCAGAAGCTGAGAAGACGCGCGAACCAGCCATGAAATCCACTAGTGGATGTGCATGCTGTCATGTATTCAAAGCTGAACGCCCCTATCTATATATATCCCTTGTACTAGACAATGAAAGGACACATCTTGCTTGGTTAAAATTCAGAATACACAAACTCGTGGAGTTTTGTTTATGCATGAGTCTTGAGAGGCTTGCAAAACTTGTTCTTTCGATTCCTGAGGGAGTTGTAGAACGCCGAACTGCGGTTCATCCAGTTTGTGCCTTCACGTCTATACGGCGTGATTGCGTGGGCTGTTCGTCGGTACGTGGAAGGGTGATTGTCTCGGTAGTTCGTCGCGTGGACAGCCTCGCGGTGCACTGCCTCTTCACCAGGTCACGCAGCGACAAGTTATCAAGTTCGCGAATCCTACGAGAAGATCGGGCCACAACGACTTGTCTCACGCTATCCCTAGGCGTGAGCATATCATCCTTGTCAGATTCTTCTTTTTTCATGCGAGCCACATCTGAAGCATAGATCTCTTCTGGAGATAATGGAACAAGAACCACCTTCTTGTCGTTGTGGATGAAAGTATACTTGTTAGACCGCCCAAAGTGCACCGAATCCACATCAAACTGCCATGGACGACCCAACAGCAAATGGCATGCTTGCATGGGTACAATATCACAATCAACCTCACCATGATAGTCACCAATGGAGAAAGACAAACGAACCATGGATGAGACCTTCACTGTCCTTGAATTATTCAGCCACTGCATATGGTAAGGGTGTGGATGGCGGCGTGTTGGTAGGCCAAGCTTCTCAACAAGCAAGGCACTAACAATATTATTGCAGCTCCCACCATCTATGATGAAACGACACACTTGACCTTTCACTTTGCATCGGGACTGAAACAAATTATGACGTTGTCCTTGTTCAGCAGCAACAAACTGAGTGGAAAGAACTCTTCTAACCACCAAATAAGGAGATGATCTATTCATTTTAGAAGGCTCCAAATCAGGAAAATCAGCAAGCAACTCATCAAAATCAGCACTAGTAATCTCATTAGAATATGGAGAAATAACATCTTCTATCATGTCACTGGGAGCAAAAGTTAGAATAGGTTGAATAGCTAAACAATTCAGACCTAGCTCAAAAGTACCATCCTCAGCTGAATACTCACAAGTGTCAAGAGTATGATCTGCAAAGACATTGTGAAACTCGTCCTCCTCTTCACTTTGTGAATCATATGAACCATCAGCAAGGGCAATAATCGTACGACGATTGGGACATTCAGCTTGCTTATGCCCATGACCACCACACTTAAAACACTCAATCTTGCTTGTATGCCTTGGGGCTGCAGTAGCAGAGGAGCTGGAATGAGTAGAGTTTACAGCTTTGCCTTTGGAATCAAAATGTTTGGAAGAAGTTGCACGAGATGTAGGTGTGTGCACCCCTGACCCGTGCTGCTGTGACTGGCGCCATGAAGTAGCACTATTATGAGCTGAAAATGAAGCACGATCTTTATAAGATCCAGCAAGTTGTCGTTCTGCCCTTTTTGCAAAATGTACCAACTCAGTGAGACATGTGTAGTTTGTCATATCCACTTTATCAGCAATGGGCTTATTGAGGCCAACCAGAAATCGAGCCATTGTGGATTCCTCATCTTCAGTTATCCCTGTACGAAGTAAACACATTTCCAATTCTTGAAAATATTCATCAACAGTACGAGTACCTTGCACAAGACGTTTTAGCTTCAAATGTAGATCACGAGAGTAATATGCAGGAACAAAACGACGTCGCATTTCCCTCTTCATGTCTTCCCAAGTAATACGATCATGTCCAGCGCGTCGGAGTTCAGTACACACTTGATTCCACCAAGTGATTGCATAGCCTGAAAACTCAATTGCAGCAAGCATTGCTTTCTTGACAGGAGGATAAGGATACAAATCAAAGATCTGTTCAACCTTAGTCTCCCACTCAAAATAATCATCAGCACTTTCTTTTCCATTAAATTTTGGAATAGACACTTTCACTTTGCTTAAACCATCATCATCAAGGCGACGGTGGCGGTCACGATAACCACGATGGCCACCATGGCGATGATCATCCATGTCAGACAACATATCATCATCACCATCATAATCTCGTCCACCTCGAACAGGAATGCGCCGAGCACGACCAAAATTAAGAAGACCATGACCACGCCCGCCACGTCCACGACCAGCGGGACGACGCGGTGGCTCATCCTCCTCGTCAATATCATCATCCTCATTTGATGGCGGTTCTCGACGTGGTATGTTCAATTGGAGAGTTTGGAGCTGCTGCACCAAATCATTCATTTGTGTACGCAACTCCTGAAATTCCTCCACCGAAACAGCGGCACCATCTCCACGTCCTGCCATGTTAGTAGAGGAAAAAAAAGGACAATATATATGTGGAATCACTCCCTCACCACTTACAAAACAAGTTCTTTCTCTCCCTGAAAAGAGCAAGAACCAGGGCTGCGATCTGTAGGGAAGAGTGATTGTAACAGCGACGACGGTGCAACAACTCACGGTGCTTTAAGTGGAGCTTGGTGGGGTAATATGTTAGTGGAATGCACTGAAATATAGTGATGCAAAACCAAATAATAATCCAAGAACAGAAGTCTAAGTTGCTGAATATAAAGGAAAGGATGCACAAAGAAAGGAATGAGATGTAGTAAGTGGATAGATGATCACCAATTTGCACCAACCGAAAACTTGTTGCTGCCCAAACCCCTTTTTGGTGTGCTGCACACAGTTCTCTTTTTGTTTTTCTTTTTTTTTCTTTCTTGCTTTTCTTTTTTTTTCTCTTTTTTTTTGGAACAAAAACTCGTTTTCAGTCCTTCTTTTGACCCATAGACATCTTTTCTTTTAACCTCTGTGTCAAACGCAGCACAACTTTCAACTAAAGGGGATCACTAAGATGGATGGTGCAGCACAAAAACAAGAAACTGCGGTGGGGAATATGTGGCGGTTAGAAAACAAGGGTGGGATGGATGGGTACATGCAGCAAGCAATTTGATGATTAGAACAAAGATAATAACTAGAACATTGTGGAAAAGAAAAATTCAGCAACTAGACAAATATTAAAGGATTAAAACTCGATAAAGCAAACTACAAAATCAGTAGCACATATGAATTTGGGCTGTAGGTTTTCTTTTTGGCTCTCAGTGGACAGTAGGTATTTAAACTCTATCCTACCAAAATCAAGAACAATCCTACCGAGGAAACGAAGGCTTTGGTACCAGATGATATGCTCACGCCTAGGGATAGCGTGAGACAAGTCGTTGTGGCCCGATCTTCTCGTAGGATTCGCGAACTTGATAACTTGTCGCTGCGTGACCTGGTGAAGAGGCAGTGCACCGCGAGGCTGTCCACGCGACGAACTACCGAGACAATCACCCTTCCATGTACCGACGAACAGCCCACGCAATCACGCCGTATAGACGTGAAGGCACAAACTGGATGAACCGCAGTTCGGCGTTCTACAACTCCCTCAGGAATCGAAAGAACAAGTTTTGCAAGCCTCTCAAGACTCACGCATAAACAAAACTCCACGAGTTTGTGTATTCTGAATTTTAACCAAGCAAGATGTGTCCTTTCATTGTCTAGTACAAGGGATATATATAGATAGGGGCGTTCAGCTTTGAATACATGACAGCATGCACATCCACTAGTGGATTTCGTGGCTGGTTCGCGCGTCTTCTCAGCTTCTGGCAGCAGTTACTAAAATGAGCATAACTCTTTATTGGGAAGTCTAAATAATGAACTGTTTGATGGGCTGCAACATAGACTTAAAGATGCTTTCATCCACCTGTAGAATGCCACGTAACTCCTTGTATTCTGTCCGTGGTGATGCTTGGAATTTGTACCATGGGTCAGCCATCTAGCTTCTGGTTGCCTTCTCATGCAGAAGTAATGAACCACCATTTTATTTATGCACACGATAGGCTTCTTGGTTCAGATGTCCAAAGGCTTGAATCCATCTTCATCCCATGCTGGTTCATACCCTCCATCATTCCTAAGGACATTGAAACAAGAACTCAAAAGTATAGGATCATTCAACATAAACTGATTATTAAACATAAGGTTAGCGTTCACCAGAGAATGAATTTCCTTCTCCAATTGTTTAGCTCTACTTCTTGTAGTTGGACCACTTATATCAAGTGGAGTTTCATTTGAAGATGAATGAATGCTAGGGATGTCCTCATCAGTTTGTGCCCAGTGCACCATAGGCTCAGAAATCGTTGTGGAAGTCCCCGATGGTACTCCTAGGTGAAGAGGCTCAAGTGAAAGCCCGGTTCGGTCTATTTGGAGATAGTGCTAATCTCCAAACAGACCGAAGTGAGATTCTATATGACACACGTCATCTAGGAGTTCTATTGGGTGCTTCCAAATATATTTCGAAGCATATGGTACGTTCGATGCAATTCGTGCACCTATCTTGCATCTAGATTAGCACTATCTCCAAACAAAGCAAACTGAGCTTCCACTTGAGCCCATTTACCCAGGAGTATCATCGGGTGCTCCAAAATGGTTTCTTAGCCTATGATGCATTAGGCGCAAACTGTGTACCTATCTTGCACCAAAACTACCTCTGTCCCCAAACAGACCTAAGCGAGATTCTATATGACACATGTCATCTAGGAGTTCTATTGGGGTGCGTCCAAAAGGATTTCTAATCATATGGTATGTTCCCTGCAAACCGTGCACCTATCTTGCATCAAGATTCGCACTATCTCCAAACAGATCGAACCGACCTTCCACTTGAGCCTCTTCACCTAGGATTATCATCAGGTGCTTCCATAATGGTTTCTGAGCCTATGGCGCATTATGCGCAAACCATGCACCAATCTTGCACCTAAACTAACACTGTCTCCAAACAGATTGAAGCAAGATTCCAAATGACACACATGATCTAGGAGTTCTATCGGGTGCGTCCAAATTGATTTAAGAGAACATGGTACGTTCCATGCAAACCGTACACCTATCTTTCATCAAGATTAGCACTATCTCCAACGGGACCGAAGCGAGATTCCATATGATACACTTCATCTAGTAGTTCCATCGAGTGCATCTACAGTTCCATCGAGTGTGTCCAAATTGATTTCTGAGCATATGGTATGTTCCATGCAAACCGTGCACCTATCTTGCATCAAAATTAGAACTATCTCCAAACAGACAGAACCAAGGTTCCACATGAGCCTCTTCACCAAGGAGTACCATCGCGTGCATCCAAAATAGTTTCTTAGCCTATGGTGCATTTGGCACAAACCGTGTACCTATCTTGCACCGAAACTAACACTATCTCCAAAGAGACCGAAGTGAGATTCTATATGACACGCATCTTCTAGGAGTTCTATTGGGTGCTTCCAAATATATTTCTTAGCATATGGTACGCTCGATGCAATTCGTGCACCTATCTTGTATCAAGATTAGCACTATCTCCGAACAAAGCAAACTGAGCTTCCACTTGAGCCCCTTTACCCAGGAGTATCATCGAGTGCATCCAAAATGGTTTCTGCCTATGATGCTTTAGGCGCAAACTATGTACCTATCTTGCACCAAAACTACCTCTGTCTCCAAACAGACCTAAGCGAGATTCTATATGACACATGTCATCTAGGAGTTCTATTGGGTGCGTCCAAATGGATTTCTTAGCATATGGTATGTTCCATGCAAACCGTACACCTATCTTGCATCAAGATTCGAACTATCTCCAAACAGATCGAACCGACCTTCCACTTGAGCCTCTTCACCTAGGATTATCATCGGGTGCTTCCATAATGGTTTCTGAGCCTATGGTGCATTATGCGCAAACGATGCACCAATCTTCCACCTAAACTAACAATGTCTCCAAACAGATTGAAGCGAGATTCCATATGACACACATTATCTAGGAGTTCTATCGGGTGCGTCCAAATTGATTTCTGAGAATACAGTACGTTCCATTCAAACTGTACACCTATCTTTCATCAAGATTAGCACTATCATCAAACATACCAAACGGAGCTTTCACTTGAGCCTCTTCATCTAGGAGTACCATCGGGAACTTCCACAACAATTTCTGAGCCTATGGTGCACTGGGCACAAACCATGCAACTATCTTGCACCGAAACTAATACTATGTCCAACTAGACCGAAGCGAGATTCCATATGATACACTTCATCTAGTAGTTCGATCGGGTGCATCTACAGTTCCATCGGGTGTGTCCAAATTGATTTCTGAGCATATGGTATGTTCCATGCAAACCGTGCACCTATCTTGCATCAAGATTGGAACTATCTTCAAACAGACAGAACCAAGGTTCCACATGAGCCTCTTCACCAAGGAGTACCCTCGCGTGCGTCCAAAATAGTTTCTTAGCCTATGGTGCATTTGGCACAAACCGTGTACCTATCTTGCACCGAAACTAACACTATCTCGAAAGAGACCGAAGTGAGATTCTATATGACACACGTCATCTAGGAGTTCTATTGGGTGCTTCCAAATATATTTCGAAGCATATGGTACGTTCGATGCAATTCGTGCACCTATCTTGCATCTAGATTAGCACTATCTCCAAACAAAGCAAACTGAGCTTCCACTTGAGCCCCTTTACCCACGAGTATAATCGGGTGCTCCAAAATGGTTTCTTAGCCTATGATGCATTAGGCGCAAACTGTGTACCTATCTTGCACCAAAACTACATCTGTCTCCAAACAGACCTAAGCGAGATTCTATATGACACATGTCATATAGGAGTTCTATTGGGTGCGTCCAAATGGATTTCTTAGCATATGGTACGTTCCATGCAAACCGTACACCTATCTTGCATCAAGATTCGCACTATCTCCAAACAGATCGAACTGACCTTCCACTTGAGCCTCTTCACCTAGGATTATCATCAGGTGCTTCCATAATTGTTTCTGAGCCTATGGCGCATTATGCGCAAACCATGCACCAATCTTGCACCTAAACTAACACTGTCTCCAAACAGATTGAAGCGAGATTCCAAATGACACACATGATCTAGGAGTTCTATCGGGTGCGTCCAAATTGATTTAAGAGAACATGGTACGTTCCATGCAAACCGTACACCTATCTTTCATCAAGATTAGCACTATCTCCAGACAGACCGAACCGGGCTTTCACTTGAGCCTCTTCACCTAGGAGTACCATCGAGAACTTCCACAACAATTTCTGTGCCTATGGTGCACTAGGCACAAACCATGCAACTATCTTGCACCGAAACTAATACTATCTCCAACGGGACCGAAGCGAGATTCCATATGATACACTTCATCTAGTAGTTCCATCGGGTGCATCTACAGTTCCATCGAGTGTGTCCAAACTGATTTCTGAGCATAAGGTATGCTCCATGCAAACCGTGCACCTATCTTGCATCAAAATTAGAACTATCTCCAAACAGATAGAACCAAGGTTCCACATGAGCCTCTTCACCAAGGAGTACCATCGCGTGCATCCAAAATAGTTTCTTAGCCTATGGTGCATTTGGCACAAACCGTGTACCTATCTTGCACCGAAACTAACACTATCTCCAAAGAGACCGAAGTGAGATTCTATATGACACGCATCTTCTAGGAGTTCTATTGGGTGCTTCCAAATATATTTCTTATCATATGGTACGTTCGATGCAATTCGTGCACCTATCTTGTATCAAGATTAGCACTACCTCCGAACAAAGCAAACTGAGCTTCCACTTGAGCCCCTTTACCTAGGAGTATCATCGTGTGCATCCAAAATGGTTTCTGCCTATGATGCTTTAGGCGCAAACTATGTACCTATATTGCACCAAAACTACCACTGTCTCCAAACAGACCAAAGCGAGATTCTATATGACGCATGTCATCTTGGAGTTCTATTAGGGTGTGTCCAAATAGATTTCTTAGCATATGGTATGTTCCATGGAAACCGTGCACCTATTTTGCATCAACATTAGCACTATCTCCAAATAGATCGAACCGAACTTCCACTTGAGCCTCTTCACCTAGGATTATCATCGGGTGCTTCCATAATGGTTTCTGAGCCTATGGTGCATTATGCACAAACCATGCACCAATCTTGCACCTAAACTAACACTGTCTCCAAACAAATTGAAGCGAGATTCCATATGACACACATGATCTAGGAGTTCTATCGGGTGCGTCCAAAATGATTTCTGAGAATATGGTACGTTCCATGCAAACCGTACACCTATCTTTCATCAAGATTAACACTATCACCAAACATACCAAACCGAGCTTTCACTTGAGCCTCTTCATCTAGGAGTACCATCGGAAACTTCCACAACAATTTCTGAGCCTATGGTGCACTGGGCACAAACCATGCAACTATTTTGCACCGAAACTAATACTATCTCCAACTGGACCGAAGCGAGATTCCATACGATACACTTCATCTAGTAGTTCCATCGGGTGCATCTACAGTTCCATCGGGTGTGTCCAAATTGATTTCTGAGCATATGGTATGTTCCATGCAAACCGTGCACCTATCTTGCATCAAGATTAGAACTATCTCCAAACAGACAGAACCAAGGTTCCACATGAACCTCTTCACCAAGGAGTACCATCGCGTGCCTCCAAAATAGTTTCTTAGCCTATGGTGCATTAGGCACAAACCGTGTACCTATCTTGCACCGAAACTAACACTATCTCCAAAGAGACCGAAGTGAGATTCTATATGACACGCATCATCTAGGAGTTCTATTGGGTGCTTCCAAATATATTTCTAAGCATATAGTACGTTCGATGCAATTCGTGCACCTATCTTGTATCAAGATTAGCACTATCTCCAAACAAAGCAAACTGAGCTTCCACATGAGCCCCTTTACCCAGGAGTATCATCGAGTGCATCCAAAATGGTTTCTGCCTATGATGCTTTAGGCGCAAACTGTGTACCTATCTCGCACCAAAACTAACTCTGTCTCCAAACAGACCAAAGTGAGATTCTATATGACACATGTCATCTAGGAGTTCTATTGGGGTGTGTCCAAATAGATTTCTGAGCATATGGTATGTTCCATGCAAACCGTGCACCTATCTTGCATCAAAATTAGAACTATCTCCAAACAGATAGAACCAAGGTTCCACATGAGCCTCTTCACCTAGGATTATCATCGGGTGCTTCCATAATGGTTTCTGAGCCTATGGTGCATTATGCACAAACCATGCACCAATCTTGCACCTAAACTAACACTGTCTCCAAACAAATTGAAGCGAGATTCCATATGACACAAATTAATTTCTGAGAATATGGTACGTTCCATGCAACCGTACACCTATCTTTCATCAAGATTAGCACTATCACCAAACATACCAAACCGAGCTTTCACTTGAGCCTCTTCACCTAGGAGTACCATTGGGAACTTCCACAAGGATTTCTGAGCCTATGGTGCACTGGGCACAAACCATGCAACTATCTTGCACCGAAACTAATACTATCTCCAACTAGACCGAAGCAAGATTCCATATGGTACACTTCATCTAGTAGTTCCATCGGGTGCATCTACAGTTCCATCGTGTGTGTCCAAATTGATTTCTGAGCATATGGTATGTTCCATGCAAACCGTGCACCTATCTTGCATCAAGATTAGAACTATCTCCAAACAGACAGAACCAAGATTCCACATGAGCCTCTTCACCAAGGAGTACCATCGCGTGCGTCCAAAATAGTTTCTTAGCCTATGGTGCATTAGGCACAAACCGTGTACCTATCTTGCACCGAAACTAACACTATCTTCCAAGAGACCGAAGTGAGATTCTATATGACACACATCATCTAGGAGTTCTATTGGGTGCTTCCGAATATATTTCTAAGCATATGGTACGTTCCATGCAAACCGTACACCTATCTTGCATCAAGATTAGAACTATCTCCAAACAGATCGAACCGACCTTCCACTTGAGCCTCTTCACCTAGGATTATCATCGGGTGCTTCCATAATGGTTTCTGAGGCTATGGTGCATTATGCGCAAACGATGCACCAATCTTCCACCTAAACTAACAATGTCTCCAAACAGATTGAAGCGAGATTCCAAATGACACACATGATCTAGGAGTTCTATCGGGTGCGTCCAAATTGATTTATGAGAATATGGTACGTTCTATGCAAACCGTACACCTATCTTTCATCAAGATTAGCACTATCTCCAAATAGATCGAACCGGGCTTTCACTTGAGCCTCTTCACCTAGGAGTACCATCGGGAACTTTCACAACGATTTATAAGCCTATGGTGCACAGGGCAGAAACCATGCAACTATCTTGCACCAAAACTAATCCTATCTCCGACTAGACGGAAGCGAGATTAAATATGATAAACTTCATCTAGTAGTTCCATCGGGTGCATCTACAGTTCCATCGGGTGTGTCCAAATTGATTTCTGAGCATATGGTACGTTCCATGCAAACCGTACACCTATCTTTCATCAAGATTAGCACTATCATCAAACATACCAAACCGAGCTTTCACTTGAGCCTCTTCATCTAGGAGTACCATCGGGAACTTCCACAAGAATTTCTGAGCCTATGGTGCACTGGGCACAAACCATGCAACTATCTTGCACTGAAACTAATACTATCTCCAACTAGACCGAAGCGAGATTCCATATGATACACTTCATCTAGTAGTTCCATCGGGTGCATCTACAGTTCCATCGGGTGTGTCCAAATTGATTTCTGAGCATATGGTATGTTCCATGCAAACCGTGCACCTATCTTGCATCAAGATTAGAACTATCTCCAAACAGACAGAACCAAGGTTCCACATGAACCTCTTCACCACGGAGTACCATCGCGTGCATCCAAAATAGTTTCTTAGCCTATGGTGCATTAGGCACAAACCGTGTACCTATCTTGCACCGAAACTAACACTATCTCCAAAGAGACCGAAGTGTGATTCTATATGACACACGTCATCTAGGAGTTCTATTGGGTGCTTCCAAACATATTTCTAAGCATATGGTACGTTCGATGCAATTCGTGCACCTATCTTACATCTAGATTAGCACTATCTCCAAACAAAGCAAACTGAGCTTGCACTTGAGCCCCTTTACCCAGGAGTATCATCGGGTGCATCCAAAATGGTTTCTTAGCCTATGCTGCATTTGGCGCAAACTGTGTACCTATCTTGCACCAAAACTACCTCTGTCTCCAAACAGACCTAAGCGAGATTCTATATGACACATGTCATCTAGGAGTTCTATTGGGTGCGTCCAAATGGATTTCTTAGCATATGGTATGTTCCATGCAAACCGTACACCTATCTTGCATCAAGATTCGAACTATCTCCAAACAGATCGAACCGACCTTCCACTTGAGCCTCTTCACCTAGGATTATCATCGGGTGCTTCCATAATGGTTTCTGAGCCTATGGTGCATTATGCGCAAACGATGCACCAATCTTCCACCTAAACTAACAATGTCTCCAAACAGATTGAAGCGAGATTCCATATGACACACATGATCTAGGAGTTCTATCGGGTGCGTCCAAATTGATTTCTGAGAATACAGTACGTTCCATTCAAACTGTACACCTATCTTTCATCAAGATTAGCACTATCTCCAAACAGACCGAACCGAGCTTTCGCTTGAGCCTCTTCACCTAGGAGTACCATCGGGAACTTCCACAACAATTTCTGAGCCTATGGTGCACTAGGCACAAACCATGCAACTATCTTGCACCGAAACTAATACTATCTCCAAGTGGACTGAAGCGAGATTCCATATGATACACTTCATCTAGTAGTTCCATCGGGTGCATCTACAGTTCCATCGGGTGTGTCCACATTGATTTCTGAGCATATGGTATGTTCCATGCAAACCGTGCACCTATCTTGCATCAAGATTAGAACTATCTCCAAACAGACAGAACCAAGATTCCACATGAGCCTCTTCACCAAGGAGTACCATCGCGTGCGTCCAAAATAGTTTCTTACCCTATGGTGCATTAGGCACCAACCGTGTACCTATCTTGCACCGAAACTAACACTATCTTCCAAGAGACCGAAGTGAGATTCTATATGACACACGTCATCTAGGAGTTCTATTGGGTGCTTCCGAATATATTTCTAAGCATATGGTACGTTCGATGCAATTCGTGCACCTATCTTGCATCTAGATTAGCACTATCTCCAAACAAAGCAAACTGAGCTTCCACTTGAGCCCCTTTACCCACGAGTATAATCGGGTGCATCCAAAATGGTTTCTTAGCCTATGATGCATTAGGCGCAAACTGTGTACCTATCTTGCACCAAAACTACATCTGTCTCCAAACAGACCTAAGCGAGATTCTATATGACACATGTCATCTAGGAGTTCTATTGGGTGCGTCCAAATGGATTTCTTAGCATATGGTACGTTCCATGCAAACCGTACACCTATCTTGCATCAAGATTAGAACTATCTCCAAACAGATCGAACCGACCTTCCACTTGAGCCTCTTCACCAAGGTGTACCCTCGCGTGCGTCCAAAATAGTTTCTTAGCCTATGGTGCATTTGGCACAAACCGTGTACCTATCTTGCACCGAAACTAACACTATCTCGAAAGAGACCGAAGTGAGATTCTATATGACACACGTCATCTAGGAGTTCTATTGGGTGCTTCCAAATATATTTCGAAGCATATGGTACGTTCGATGCAATTCGTGCACCTATCTTGCATCTAGATTAGCACTATCTCCAAACAAAGCAAACTGAGCTTCCACTTGAGCCCATTTACCCAGGAGTATCATCGGGTGCTCCAAAATGGTTTCTTAGCCTATGATGCATTAGGCGCAAACTGTGTACCTATCTTGCACCAAAACTACCTCTGTCCCCAAACAGACCTAAGCGAGATTCTATATGACACATGTCATCTAGGAGTTCTATTGGGGTGCGTCCAAAAGGATTTCTAATCATATGGTATGTTCCCTGCAAACCGTGCACCTATCTTGCATCAAGATTCGCACTATCTCCAAACAGATCGAACCGACCTTCCACTTGAGCCTCTTCACCTAGGATTATCATCAGGTGCTTCCATAATGGTTTCTGAGCCTATGGCGCATTATGCGCAAACCATGCACCAATCTTGCACCTAAACTAACACTGTCTCCAAACAGATTGAAGCGAGATTCCAAATGACACACATGATCTAGGAGTTCTATCGGGTGCGTCCAAATTGATTTAAGAGAACATGGTACGTTCCATGCAAACCGTACACCTATCTTTCATCAAGATTAGCACTATCTCCAGACAGACCGAACCGGGCTTTCACTTGAGCCTCTTCACCTAGGAGTACCATCGGGAACTTCCACAACAATTTCTGTGCCTATGGTGCACTAGGCACAAACCATGCAACTATCTTGCACCGAAACTAATACTATCTCCAACGGGATCGAAGCGAGATTCCATATGATACACTTCATCTAGTAGTTCCATCGGGTGCATCTACAGTTCCATCGAGTGTGTCCAAATTGATTTCTGAGCATATGGTATGTTCCATGCAAACCGTGCACCTATCTTGCATCAAAATTAGAACTATCTCCAAACCGATAGAACCAAGGTTCCACATGAGCCTCTTCACCAAGGAGTACCATCGCGTGCATCCAAAATAGTTTCTTAGCCTATGGTGCATTAGGCACAAACCGTGTACCTATCTTGCACCGAAACTAACACTATCTCCAAAGAGACCGAAGTGATATTCTATATGACACACATCTTCTAGGAGTTCTATTGGGTGCTTCCAAATATATTTCTTAGCATATGGTACGTTCGATGCAATTCGTGCACCTATCTTGTATCAAGATTAGCACTATCTCCGAACAAAGCAAACTGAGCTTCCACTTGAGCCCCTTTACCCAGGAGTATCATCGAGTGCATCCAAAATGGTTTCTGCCTATGATGCTTTAGGCGCAAACTATGTACCTATATTGCACCAAAACTACCACGGTCTCCAAACAGACCAAAGCGAGATTGTATATGACGCATGTCATCTTGGAGTTCTATTAGGGTGTGTCCAAATAGATTTCTTAGCATATGGTATGTTCCATGGAAACCGTGCACCTATTTTGCATCAACATTAGCACTATCTCCAAATAGATTGAACCGAAGTTCCACTTGAGCCTCTTCACCTAGGATTATCATCGGGTGCTTCCATAATGGTTTCTGAGCCTATGGTGCATTATGCACAAACCATGCACCAATCTTGCACCTAAACTAACACTGTCTCCAAAGAAATTGAAGCGAGATTCCATATGACACACATGATCTAGGAGTTCTATCGGGTGCGTCCAAAATAATTTCTGAGAATATGGTACGTTCCATGCAAACCGTACACCTATCTTTCATCAAGATTAGCACTATCACCAAACATACCAAACCGAGCTTTCACTTGAGCCTCTTCATCTAGGAGTACCATCGGAAACTTCCACAACAATTTCTGAGCCTATGGTGCACTGGGCACAAACCATGCAACTATCTTGCACCGAAACTAATACTATCTCCAACTAGACCGAAGCAAGATTCCATATGGTACACTTCATCTAGTAGTTCCATCGGGTGCATCTACAGTTTCATCGTGTGTGTCCAAATTGATTTCTTTGCATATGGTATGTTCCATGCAAACCGTGCACCTATCTTGCAGCAAGATTAGAACTATCTCCAAACAGACAGAACCAAGATTCCACATGAGCCTCTTCACCAAGGAATACCATCGCGTGCGTCCAAAATAGTTTCTTAGCCTATGGTGCATTGGGCACAAACCGTGTACCTATCTTGCACCGAAACTAACACTATCTCCAAAGAGACAGAAGTGAGATTCTATATGACACACATCATCTAGGAGTTCCATTTGGTGCTTCAAAATATATTTCTAAGCATATGGTACGTTCGATGCAATTCGTGCACCTATCTTGCATCAAGATTAGCACTATCTCCAAATAAAGCAAACGGAGCTTCCGCTTGAGCCCCTTTACCTAAGAGTATCATCGGGTGCATCCAAAATGGTTTGTCAGCCTATGATGCATTAGGTGCAAACAGTGTACCTATCTTGCACCAAAACTAACTCTTTCTCCAAACAGACCAAAGCGAGATTCTATATGACATTGGTCATCTAGGAGTTCTATTGCGGTGCGTCCAAATAGATTTCTTAGCATATGGTATGTTCCATGCAAACCGTGCACCTATTTTGCATCAATATTAGCACTATCTCCAAATAGATCGAACCGACCTTCCACTTGAGCCTCTTCATCTAGGATTATCATCGGGTGCTTCCATAGTGGTTTCTGAGCCTATGGTGCATTATGCACAAACCATGCACCAATCTTGCACCTAAACAAACACTGTCTCCAAACATATTGAAGCGAGATTCCATATGACACACATGATCTAGGAGTTCTATCGGGTGCGTCCAAATTGATTTCTGAGTATATGGTACGTTCCATGCAAACCGTACACCTATCTATCATCAAGATTAGAACTATCTCCAAACAGACAGAACCAAGGTTCCACATGAACCTCTTCACCAAGGAGTACCATCGCGTGCCTCCAAAATAGTTTCTTAGCCTATGGTGCATTAGGCACAAACCGTGTACCTATCTTGCACCGAAACTAACACTATCTCCAAAGAGACCGAAGTGAGATTCTATATGACACGCATCATCTAGGAGTTCTATTGGGTGCTTCCAAATATATTTCTAAGCATATAGTACGTTCGATACAATTCGTGCACCTATCTTGTATCAAGATTAGAACTATCTCCAAACAGACAGAACCAAGGTTCCACATGAACCTCTTCACCAAGGAGTACCATCGCGTGCCTCCAAAATAGTTTCTTAGCCTATGGTGCATTAGGCACAAACTGTGTACCTATCTTGCACCGAAACTAACACTATCTCCAAAGAGACCGAAGTGAGATTCTATATGACACGCATCATCTAGGAGTTCTATTGGGTGCTTCCAAATATATTTCTAAGCATATAGTACGTTCGATGCAATTCGTGCACCTATCTTGTATCAAGATTAGCACTATCTCCAAACAAAGCAAACTGAGCTTCCACTTGAGCCCCTTTACCCAGGAGTATCATCGAGTGCATCCAAAATGGTTTCTGCCTATGATGCTTTAGGCGCAAACTGTGTACCTATCTCGCACCAAAACTAACTCTGTCTCCAAACAGACCAAAGCGAGATTCTATATGACACATGTCATCTAGGAGTTCTATTGGGGTGTGTCCAAATAGATTTCTGAGCATATGGTATGTTCCATGCAAACCGTGCACCTATTTTGCATCAAGATTAAAACTATCTCCAAATAGATTGAACCGACCTTCCACTTGAGCCTCTTCACCTAGGATTATCATCGGGTGCTTCCATAATGGTTTCTGAGCCTATGGTGCATTATGCACAAACCATGCACCAATCTTGCACCTAAACTAACACTGTCTCCAAACAAATTGAAGCGAGATTCCATATGACACAAATTAATTTCTGAGAATATGGTACGTTCCATGCAACCGTACACCTATCTTTCATCAAGATTAGCACTATCACCAAACATACCAAACCGAGCTTTCACTTGAGCCTCTTCACCTAGGAGTACCATTGGGAACTTCCACAAGGATTTCTGAGCCTATGGTGCACTGGGCACAAACCATGCAACTATCTTGCACCGAAACTAATACTATCTCCAACTAGACCGAAGCGAGATTCCATATGATACACTTCATCTAGTAGTTCCATCGGGTGCATCTACAGTTCCATCGGGTGTGTCCAAATTGATTTCTGAGCATATGGTATGTTCCATGCAAACTGTGCACCTATCTTGCATCAAGATTAGAACTAGCTCCAAACAGACAGAACCAAGGTTCCACATGAACCTCTTCACCAAGGAGTACCATCGCGTGCATCCAAAATAGTTTCTTAGCCTATGGTGCATTAGGCACAAACCGTGTACCTATCTTGCACTGAAACTAACACTATCTCCAAAGAGACCGAAGTGAGATTCTATATGACACGCATCATCTAGGAGTTCTATTGGGTGCTTCCAAATATATTTCTAAGCATATAGTACGTTCGATGCAATTCGTGCACCTATCTTGTATCAAGATTAGCACTATCTCCAAACAAAGCAAACTGAGCTTCCACTTGAGCCCCTTTACCCAGGAGTATCATCGGGTGCATCCAAAATGGTTTCTTAGCCTATGATGCATTTGGCGCAAACTATGTACCTATATTGCACCAAAACTACCACTGTCTCCAAACAGACCTAAGCGAGATTCTATATGACACATGTCCTCTAGGAGTTCTATTGGGTGCGTCCAAATGGATTTCTTAGCATATGGTATGTTCCATGCAAACCATACACCTATCTTGCATCAAGATTAGAACTATCTCCAAACAGATCGAACCGACCTTCCACTTGAGCCTCTTCACCTAGGATTATCATCAGGTGCTTCCATAATGGTTTCTGAGCCTATGGTGCATTATGCGCAAACGATGCACCAATCTTCCACCTAAACTAACAATGTCTCCAAACAGATTGAAGCGAGATTCCATATGACACACATGATCCAGGAGTTCTATCGGGTGCGTCCAAATTGATTTCTGAGAATACAGTACGTTCCATTCAAACTGTACACCTATCTTTCATCAAGATTAGCACTATCTCCAAACAGACCGAACCGAGCTTTCACTTGAGCCTCTTCACCTAGGAGTACCATCGGGAACTTCCACAACAATTTCTGAGCCTATGGTGCACTAGGCACAAACCATGCAACTATCTTGCACCGAAACTAATACTATCTCCAACGGGACCGAAGCGAGATTCCATATGATACACTTCATCTAGTAGTTGCATCGGGTGCATCTACAGTTCCATCGAGTGTGTCCAAATTGATTTCTGAGCATATGGTATGTTCCATGCAAATCGTGCACCTATCTTGCATCAAAATTAGAACTTTCTCCAAACAGATAGAACCAAGGTTCCACATGAGCCTCTTCACCAAGGAGTACCATCGCGTGCATCCAAAATAGTTTCTTAGCCTATGGTGCATTTGGCACAAACCGTGTACCTATCTTGCACCGAAACAAACACTATCTCCAAAGAGACCGAAGTGAGATTCTATATGACACGCATCTTCTAGGAGTTCTATTGGGTGCTTCCAAATATATTTCTTAGCATATGGTACGTTCGATGCAATTCGTGCACCTATCTTGTATCAAGATTAGCACTATCTCCGAACAAAGCAAACTGAGCTTCCACTTGAGCCCCTTTACCCAGGAGTATCATCGAGTGCATCAAAAATGGTTTATGCCTATGATGCTTTAGGCGCAAACTATGTACCTATATTGCACCAAAACTACCACTGTCTCCAAACAGACCAAAGCGAGATTCTATATGACGCATGTCATCTTGGAGTTCTATTAGGGTGTGTCCAAATAGATTTCTTAGCATATGGTATGTTCCATGGAAACCGTGCACCTATTTTGCATCAAGATTAGCACTATCTCCAAATAGATCGAACCGACCTTCCACTTGAGCCTCTTCACCTAGGATTATCATCGGGTGCTTCCATAATGGTTTCTGAGCCTATGGCGCATTATGCACAAACCATGCACCAATCTTGCACCTAAACTAACACTGTCTCCAAACAAATTGAAGCGAGATTCCATATGACACACATGATCTAGGAGTTCTATCGGGTGCGTCCAAAATGATTTCTGAGAATATGGTACGTTCCATGCAAACCGTACACCTATCTTTCATCAAGATTAGCACTATCATCAAACATACCAAACCGAGCTTTCACTTGAGCCTCTTCATCTAGGAGTACCATCGGGAACTTCCACAAGAATTTCTGAGCCTATGGTGCACTGGGCACAAACCATGCAACTATCTTGCACCGAAACTAATACTATCTCCAACTAGACCGAAGCGAGATTCCATATGATACACTTCATCTAGTAGTTCCATCGGGTGCATCTACAGTTCCATCGGGTGTGTCCAAATTGATTTCTGAGCATATGGTATGTTCCATGCAAACCGTGCACCTATCTTGCATCAAGATTAGAACTATCTCCAAACAGACAGAACCAAGGTTCCACATGAACCTCTTCACCACGGAGTACCATCGCGTGCATCCAAAATAGTTTCTTAGCCTATGGTGCATTAGGCACAAACCGTGTACCTATCTTGCACCGAAACTAACACTATCTCCAAAGAGACCGAAGTGTGATTCTATATGACACACGTCATCTAGGAGTTCTATTGGGTGCTTCCAAACATATTTCTAAGCATATGGTACGTTCGATGCAATTCGTGCACCTATCTTACATTTAGATTAGCACTATCTCCAAACAAAGCAAACTGAGCTTGCACTTGAGCCCCTTTACCCAGGAGTATCATCGGGTGCATCCAAAATGGTTTCTTAGCCTATGCTGCATTTGGCGCAAACTGTGTACCTATCTTGCACCAAAACTACCTCTGTCTCCAAACAGACCTAAGCGAGATTCTATATGACACATGTCATCTAGGAGTTCTATTGGGTGCGTCCAAATGGATTTCTTAGCATATGGTATGTTCCATGCAAACCGTACACCTATCTTGCATCAAGATTAGAACTATCTCCAAACAGATCGAACCGACCTTCCACTTGAGCCTCTTCACCTAGGATTATCATCGGGTGCTTCCATAATGGTTTCTGAGCCTATGGTGCATTATGCGCAAACGATGCACCAATCTTCCACCTAAACTAATAATGTCTCCAAACAGATTGAAGCGAGATTCCATATGACACACATGATCTAGGAGTTCTATCGGGTGCGTCCAAATTGATTTCTGAGAATACAGTACGTTCCATTCAAACTGTACACCTATCTTTCATCAAGATTAGCACTATCTCCAAACAGACCGAACCGAGCTTTCGCTTGAGCCTCTTCACCTAGGAGTACCATCGGGAACTTCCACAACAATTTCTGAGCCTATGGTGCACTAGGCACAAACCATGCAACTATCTTGCACCGAAACTAATACTCTCTCCAAGTGGACTGAAGCGAGATTCCATATGATACACTTCATCTAGTAGTTTCATCGGGTGCATCTACAGTTCCATCGGGTGTGTCCACATTGATTTCTGAGCATATGGTATGTTCCATGCAAACCGTGCACCTATCTTGCATCAAGATTAGAACTATCTCCAAACAGACAGAACCAAGATTCCACATGAGCCTCTTCACCAAGGAGTACCATCGTGTGCGTCCAAAATAGTTTCTTACCCTATGGTGCATTAGGCACAAACCGTGTACCTATCTTGCACCGAAACTAACACTATCTTCCAAGAGACCGAAGTGAGATTCTATATGACACACGTCATCTAGGAGTTCTATTGGGTGCTTCCGAATATATTTCTAAGCATATGGTACGTTCGATGCAATTCGTGCACCTATCTTGCATCTAGATTAGCACTATCTCCAAACAAAGCAAACTGAGCTTCCACTTGAGCCCCTTTACCCACGAGTATAATCGGGTGCATCCAAAATGGTTTCTTAGCCTATGATGCATTAGGCGCAAACTGTGTACCTATCTTGCACCAAACCTACATCTGTCTCCAAACAGACCAAAGCGAGATTCTATATGACGCATGTCATCTTGGAGTTCTATTAGGGTGTGTCCAAATAGATTTCTTAGCATATGGTATGTTCCATGGTAACCGTGCACCTATTTTGCATCAACATTAGCACTATCTCCAAATAGATCGAACCGAACTTCCACTTGAGCCTCTTCACCTAGGATTATCATCGGGTGCTTCCAAAATGGTTTCTGAGCCTATGGTGCATTATGCACAAACCATGCACCAATCTTGCACCTAAACTAACACTGTCTCCAAACAAATTGAAGCGAGATTCCCTATGACACACATGATCTAGGAGTTCTATCGGGTGCGTCCAAAATGATTTCTGAGAATATGGTACGTTCCATGCAAACCGTACACCTATCTATCATCAAGATTAGCACTATCACCAAACATACCAAACCGAGCTTTCACTTGAGCCTCTTCATCTAGGAGTACCATCGGAAACTTCCACAACAATTTCTGAGCCTATGGTGCACTGGGCACAAACCATGCAACTATCTTGCACCGAAACTAATACTATCTCCAACTGGACCGAAGCGAGATTCCATATGATACACTTCATCTAGTAGTTCCATCGGGTGCATCTACAGTTCCATCGGGTGTGTCCAAATTGATTTCTGAGCATATGGTATGTTCCATGCAAACCGTGCACCTATCTTGCATCAAGATTAGAACTATCTCCAAACAGACAGAACCAAGGTTCCACATGAACCTCTTCACCAAGGAGTACCATCGCGTGCCTCCAAAATAGTTTCTTAGCCTATGGTGCATTAGGCACAAACCGTGTACCTATCTTGCACCGAAACTAACACTATCTCCAAAGAGACCGAAGTGAGATTCTATATGACACGCATCATCTAGGAGTTCTATTGGATGCTTCCAAATATATTTCTAAGCATATAGTACGTTCGATGCAATTCGTGCACCTATCTTGCATCTAGATTAGCACTATCTCCAAACAAAGCAAACTGAGCTTCCACTTGAGCCCATTTACCCAGGAGTATCATCGGGTGCTCCAAAATGGTTTCTTAGCCTATGATGCATTAGGCGCAAACTGTGTACCTATCTTGCACCAAAACTACCTCTGTCCCCAAACAGACCTAAGCGAGATTCTATATGACACATGTCATCTAGGAGTTCTATTGGGGTGCGTCCAAAAGGATTTCTAATCATATGGTATGTTCCCTGCAAACCGTGCACCTATCTTGCATCAAGATTCGCACTATCTCCAAACAGATCGAACCGACCTTCCACTTGAGCCTCTTCACCTAGGATTATCATCAGGTGCTTCCATAATGGTTTCTGAGCCTATGGCGCATTATGCGCAAACCATGCACCAATCTTGCACCTAAACTAACACTGTCTCCAAACAGATTGAAGCGAGATTCCAAATGACACAAATTAATTTCTGAGAATATGGTACGTTCCATGCAACCGTACACCTATCTTTCATCAAGATTAGCACTATCACCAAACATACCAAACCGAGCTTTCACTTGAGCCTCTTCACCTAGGAGTACCATTGGGAACTTCCACAAGGATTTCTGAGCCTATGGTGCACTGGGCACAAACCATGCAAATATCTTGCACCGAAACTAATACTATCTCCAACTAGACCGAAGCAAGATTCCATATGGTACACTTCATCTAGTAGTTCCATCGGGTGCATCTACAATTCCATCGGGTGTGTCCAAATTGATTTCTGAGCATATGGTATGTTCCATGCAAACCGTGCACCTATCTTGCATCAAGATTAGAACTATCTCCAAACAGACAGAACCAAGATTCCACATGAGCCTCTTCACCAAGGAGTACCATCGTGTGCGTCCAAAATAGTTTCTTACCCTATGGTGCATTAGGCACAAACCGTGTACCTATCTTGCACCGAAACTAACACTATATCCAAAGAGACAGAAGTGAGATTCTATATGACACACATCATCTAGGAGTTCTATTTGGTGCTTCAAAATATATTTCTAAGCATATGGTATGTTCGATGCAATTCGTGCACCTATCTTGCATCAAGATTAGCACTATCTCCAAATAAAGCAAACGGAGCTTCCGCTTGAGCCCCTTTACCTAAGAGTATCATCGGGTGCATCCAAAATGGTTTGTCAGCCTATGATGCATTAGGTGCAAACTGTGTACCTATCTTGCACCAAAACTAACTCTGTCTCCAAACAGACCAAAGCGAGATTCTATATGACATTGGTCATCTAGGAGTTCTATTGGGGTGCGTCCAAATAGATTTCTTAGCATATGGTATGTTCCATGCAAACCGTGCACCTATTTTGCATCAAGATTAGCACTATCTCCAAATAGATCGAACCGACCTTCCACTTGAGCCTCTTCATCTAGGATTATCATCGGGTGCTTCCATAGTGGTTTCTGAGCCTATGGTGCATTATGCACAAACCATGCACCAATCTTGCACCTAAACAAACACTGTCTCCAAACATATTGAAGCGAGATTCCATATGACACACATGATCTAGGAGTTCTATCGGGTGCGTCCAAATTGATTTCTGAGTATATGGTACGTTCCATGCAAACCGTACACCTATCTATCATCAAGATTAGCACTATCTCCAAACATACCAAACCGAGCTTTCACTTGAGCCTCTTCACCTAGGAGTACCATTGGGAACTTCCACAACGATTTCTGAGCCTATGGTGCACTGGGCACAAATCATGCAACTATCTTTCGCCGAAACTAATACTATCTCCAACTAGACCGAAGCGAGATTCCTTATGATACACTTCATCTAGTAGTTCCATCGGGTGCATCTACAGTTCCATCGGATGTGTCCAAATTGATTTCTGAGCATATGGTATGTTCCATGCAAACCGTGCACCTATCTTGCATCAAGATTAGAACTATCTCCAAACAGATAGAACCAAGATTCCACATGAGCCTCTTCACCAAGGAGTACCATCCCGTGCGTCCAAAATAGTTTCTTAGCCTATGGTGCATTAGGCACAAACCATGTACCTATCTTGCACCGAAACTAACACTATCTCCAAAGAGACCGAAGTGAGATTCTATATGACACACATCATCTAGGAGTTCTATTTGGTGCTTCCAAATATATTTCTAAGCATATGGTACGTTCGATGCAATTCATGCACCTATCTTGCATCAAGATTAGCACTATCTCCAAACAAATCAAACTGAGCTTCCACTTGTGCCCCTTTACCCAAGAGTATCGTCGGGTGCATCCAAAATGGTGTGGCAGAACCTCCTGAATTAAGTGGCCCACATGCACACATCATTGTCCCAAAGACTTCTGATCGACGTGCACGAGTTCCAAATGACTCAAGAAGTCTGTCGGGTGTCCTCGGGAAACCCGAATCATCCACGTAACATTCTTTTCAGGAATTCCCTCATCAAGCATCGCAGTATTACAACATTTCATAGATAAGAGAAATCAGAGTAAAAGCGGAAAGGTTACATAACATAGATTGAAACTTAAGTTCATAGTTTACAAACCATAAGTATTTAATACATAAAAGCTTCGGAACTTTATATTACATAAACCATAGATCACACAACAAGTTTTTACTTGCCCAAGGTCACACATCAGGTTCATCATCATCACTCTCCTCCACAAGAGTAAAGTAACCATGACCATCAAAAGGATTATCAACAGACTCACCTGCAACATGGGTTAAGAAACCCTGAGTACAAAAGTACTCCACAAGACTTAACCGACTATAAAAGAGATGAAGACTCAGGTATGCAGGCTATAGGGATTCAAGGTAAGGCTTTATCAAAATCAAGTATTTCTTTTGCATAAAAGCTTACTAAGATTAAAGCCTACTTTCAAGTTTTAACTCAAGATTATCACTTAAAACTAACCAAGATCATTATCCGACTTTCATAAGCCAATCACCTTCTTATTATATCAAAGATTCACTTATTACTACGATGATGGTGTGAGGATTGAGGCTCCATGTCCGAGGAAACACGGCGATTCGAATCGATTAAACCCAGCTGGGGATTCAGTACCACACGACATATGTAGAACTTAATCTTGCATATGTCAACCTTTTCTATAGATCCTCCCATACAAGAACGGGTCCAGCGTCACCCGAGAGTACAGTACACCACCATCCTACAGCCAATCTAGATGTTTCCCGGTCATCTCAGATCCGTAAGGTGGGTACACGCTACTCTCGCCATCTTTCCACTCCCAGTACGCGGTTAGCCGTTCTCAAGTATCGGAATAGCTATAGGTAAGGCTTACCAGCGCATGTGGGCTGTACTCAAAGTTCTCAATCACAACAGGCCAATCAACGGTACGGTCCTTAATCGACACAGTTGGAGACACTACTTTAAGACTCCATTCTTAAAGCAAGTCCACCGACCGGTCTCAAGTTTAAACTTTATTAAACATAAAAGTATTCCACAACGACCCTTCAAACGTTCTCATTTGAAAACTTATCTAAAAAGCAGGGCTAAGCATACTAAGCATTTTCATAAAGCAAGTATCAAGGTTAATATGGAAATCATCAAGGTAGATAATGCAGCAAATAGGATTCACTCAACTCCTATTCACCTAATGCATCATATTAACTCAAGTGATATAAATAACTTTATGAAAATACAAGGATAGGGTTTAATGTCCGGGGCTTGCCTTGGTCGGAGGAGACGTTCGGCAATTCAACAAAACCCGAAGGATCCACAAACTCGGAAGAAATCCACTGAGGATCAGATTCTTCCGGAGCGTATTCTATACGTAAAAATGCATATGTATGATTATGATATACTTATGGCATGATAAAGACAGGTTACATGTTCTTGGATGACAACCATAAGCATGACTATCTCAAGTACAATTTACCTTCATGATAGAGAAACAAACTAACCTAGCTATTAAAGCATGGATTATTACTAAATCAATTTTATTATCTTTATTAAGCAATGTTGTGGACCTATCATATCATAAGGATCATGTACATGAATTAAACCATAACCAGGGAGCATATCATGCTAAGTAACTATTGTTGTCAAACAATCCAAAATATCACCCAAATCCTAAAGGGATTAATTATTTCTATTTCTTTTATAAGCATTTTAAATAGCTTTATTAAGAAACAGAGCATACTTGATCAAACAGAGCTGGAATTAATCATGAAACTAAATAATATTTACACAAGATCACATATTAAATTTCATGATTTTTGGATATACCCATAATTTACTAAAAATCATGGAAGATTTATTCATTAATAAACAGAGGCAATTTATAGGTGCATGCAAACTATCATAAATAAAATTTAATATTTTTCCTACATAATTTACATTCTCTGGAATCCACACAAAAATTTTCATAATTTTTGGATCAGCAGATAATTCATAGCATAAATTCAAACATCAATCATTTTTAAATAAAAAGAAAAAAAAAGAAAAGCAACACTGTGCTTCTGCGGCCAGGAAACTCGGCCCAGCTCGCGTGAACTTGGCCCAGCCGGCCTTCCCCCGCGCGCGCTGGCAGTTTTGCAGAAAAGCCCTCGGCTTTCTTAGAAACCAACCCGCAGACCAGGCTACTATTCACATGAGTCTACGGCTTTGCAATCAAACCCCTCCCCTTTCTTATCTTTACAAACACAAGGTCCTCGACACCCCGGCCGTCCAGAGCGTGGCAGAGCGCGGTGGCGTGGGTTACGCCGGCCAACCCCGGTCACCCCGAGCCAAACTGAGACGAGCACGAGCACCAGCAAGCATCCCGCAACCAAACGAGCTAGAACACCCGCACTCTACCGCTCTAGCGAGGTCTGGCCACGAGCGGCGGCGGACATGGCCGCGGCGGTGCTTACGCCGGTGGCCCTAGGCTAGTAGAGAAAGAATGGAGAGGTCAGGAAGCATCGGTGTCTCACCCTGGGTGTGCTGACGCAGAGAGAAGGAGCGGAGAACAGTCGGATGTTGCTCGCCCACGCGACCAGTGACTCCGGCGGCGAGCTCCGACGAAGAAGCCGACGTTCCGGTGACAGCTGTGAAACAACGGAGAAACGAACGAGCCGATGAGCATCACAAGGTCATGACGAAGCAAAGATGAGAGAAATAGAGAGCAGAAAGTTGCCCGGATGGGCTGACCACGACGAGCTCGACTACGGCGGCGCTCTGTCACCGGCCGGGAGAAAGACGACGAACACCGGGGCTCTGGTGCGATAGAGATAGGAAGGATGGGTTCGGAAGGTGCGCAAGGAAGTAACCACTTTATGTCCGCGGTGAATTTGGATAAGGATCAACCGTGGCGGTGAATTTTGGATTGGAATGGTTCACTGCTCGTCGGTGCTTCGGTGGCGAAAAATGGCGTCGGTGAGCGCAGGATGGAAAGGCACGTCGCGCTCCACTGCGCCAGCAGGTGCTTCGCCTAGCCACGGACGCGGACACGCGCTAGGACAGGGTGAAACGGCGGTTCACGAGTCGGCAACACCGATCGACGTTCGGCGGTACACCGCCATGAACAGGGTCGAGCTTATCCCCCTTGTCCCCAAAATACCCTTTCTGAAATTATGAAATTACTTTGAATTTTTGAATAGAAGACAAAAATATGTCAAAATATCAAATGCTCAGAATTTTGAATGCTACAAAACATCTTTAGTGACCAAAGACAAATTTGAAATGGAAAGGGATGAATTTGAGCCAAACAGTTTGAAATTCAAGCTTAATCCCAAATTTTTGAATTAGGGCAAAACAGAATTTCAGAAATTACTTTTGATTTTACACAACAACTTGAAAAACTTCCAACATGAAAGTTGTTCAACTTTTCAAGCCCTACAACTTTCATGTTAACCATTTTTCAAAATTTCAAACAGATTTTGAATTGGAGATTTAAGTTTGAAAAGGGGACACTTTCCGGAAATCTGTATTTTCAAAATTACTTTGAATTTTGTACTGAAACTTCAAAAACTCAAAACACCATAGTTGTACATCTTGACAAGATCTACAACTTTGCTTTTAAACTTAACTTCAAATTCTGCTTGGTTTTTGAATTGCACAAAAGGGGGCAAATCTAGGGTTTTGAAAACTAGGGTCCCCCCCTAAGCCTTTCGGAAAAACTTTCACCCAAGGTTTTTAAACTCCAAAACAAGCATCCATACATAAATTAAACACTCTTTAAATTCCTAAACACATTCATCCAAAATAAACTTATTTTAGGTTAATGCATTAGTGTGTGCTTAACATATTTTTGATGCAATGCTCATGATGACATGTCCCATTTTTAGTTCGCTTAACACGAGAGTGTTACAAATGGTTTCTTAGCCTACGATGCATTAGGCGCAAACTGTGTAGCTATCTTGCACCAAAACTAACTTTGTCTCCAAACAGACCAAAGCGAGATTCTATATGACACATGTCACCGAGGAGTTCTATTGGGGTGCGTCCAAATGGATTTCTTAGCATATGGTATGTTCCATGCAAACTGTGCACCTATCTTGCATTAAGATTAGCACTATCTCCAAACAGATCGAACCGACCTTCCACTTGAGCCTCTTCACCTAGGATTATCATTGGGTGCTTCCATATTGGTTTATGAGCCTATGGTGCATTATGCGCAAACCATGCACCAATCTTGCACCTAAATTAACACTGTCTCCAAACTTATTGAAGCGAGATTCCATATGACACACATGATCTAGGAGTTCTATCGGGTGCGCCCAAATTGATTTCTAAGAATATGGTACGTTCCATGCAAACCGTACACCTATCTTTCATCAAGATTAGCACTATCTCCAAACAGACCGAACTGAGCTTTCACTTGAGCCTCTTCAACTAGGAGAGCCTATGGTGCACTGGGCACAAACCATGCAACTATCTTGCATCGAAACTAATACTATCTCCAACTGGATCGAAGCGAGGTTCCATATGATACACTTCATCTAGTAGTTCCATCAGGTGCATCTACAGTTCCATCGGGTTTGTCCAAATTGATTTCTGAGCCTATGGTATGTTCCATAGAAACCGTGCACCTATCTTGCATCAAGATTAGAACTATCTCCAAACAGACAGAACCAAGATTCCACTTGAGCCTCTTCACCAAGGAGTACCATCATGTGCGTCCAAATAGTTTCTTAGCCTATGGTGCGTTAGGCACAAACCGTGTACCTATCTTGCACCGAAACTAACACAATCTCCAAAGAGACCGAAGTGAGATTATATATGACACACGTCATCTAAGAGTTCTATTGGGTGCTTCCAAATATATTTCTAAGCATATGGTACGTTTGATGCAATTCGTGCACCTACCTTGCATCAAGATTAGCACTATCTCCAAACAAAGCAAACTAAGCTTCCACTTGAGCCCCTTTACCCAGGAGTATCATCGGGTGCATCCAAAATGGTTTCTTAGCCTATGATGCATTAGGCGCAAACTGTGTAGCTATCTTGCACTAAAACTAACTCTGTCTCCAAACAGACCAAAGCGAGATTCTATATGACACATGTCATCTAGGAGTTCTATTAGGGTGCGTCCAAATGGATTTCTTAGCATATGGTATGTTCCATGCAAACCGTGCACCTATCTTGCATCAAGATTAGCACTATCTCAAAACAGATCGAACCAACCTTCCACTTGAGTCTCTTCACCTAGGATTATCATCGGGTGCTTGCATAATGGTTTCTGAGCCTATGGTGCATTATGCGCAAACCAGGCACTAATCTTGCACCTAAACTAACACTGTCTCCAAACAGATTGAAGCGAGATTCCATATGACACACATGATCTAGGAGTTCTATCGAGTGCGTCCAAATTGATTTCTGAGAATATGGTACGTTCCATGCAAACCGTACACCTATCTTTCATCAAGATTAGCACTATCTCCAAATAGACCGAACCGAGCTTTCGCTTGAGCCTCTTCACCTAGGAGTACCATCGGGAACTTCCACAATGATTTTTGAGCCTATGGTGCACTAGGCACAAACCATGCAACTATCTTGCACCGAAACTAATACTATCTCCAACTAGACTGAAGCGAGATTCCATATGATACACTTCATCTAGTAGTTTCATCGGGTGCATCTACAGTTCCATCGGGTGTGTCCAAATTGATTTCTGAGCATATGGTATGTTCCATGTAAACCGTGCACCTATCTTGCATCAAGATTAGAACTATCTCCAAACAGATAGAACCAAGATTCCACATGAGCCTCTTCACCAAAGAGTACCATCCCGTGCGTCCAAAATAGTTTCTTAGCCTATGGTGCATTAGGCACAAACCATGTACCTATCTTGCACCGAAACTAACACTATCTCCAAAGAGACCGAAGTGAGATTCTATATGACACACATCATCTAGGAGTTCTATTTGGTGCTTCCAAATATATTTCTAAGCATATGGTACGTTCGATGCAATTCGTGCACCTATCTTGCATCAAGTTTAGCACTATCTCCAAACAAAGCAAACTGATCTTCCACTTGAGCCCCTTTACCCAAGAGTATCATCGGGTCCATCCAAAATGGTTTCTTAGCCTACGATGCATTAGGCGCAAACTGTGTAGCTATCTTGCACCAAAACTAACTTTGTCTCCAAACAGACCAAAGCGAGATTCTATATGACACATGTCACCCAGGAGTTCTATTGGGGTGCGTCCAAATGGATTTCTTAGCATATGGTATGTTCCATGCAAACCGTGCACCTATCTTGCATTAAGATTAGCACTATCTCCAAACAGATCGAACCGACCTTCCACTTGAGCCTCTTCACCTAGGATTATCATTGGGTGCTTCCATATTGGTTTATGAGCCTATGGTGCATTATGCGCAAACCATGCACCAATCTTGCACCTAAATTAACACTGTCTCCAAACTTATTGAAGCGAGATTCCATATGACACACATGATCTAGGAGTTCTATCGGGTGCGCCCAAATTGATTTCTAAGAATATGGTACGTTCCATGCAAACCGTACACCTATCTTTCATCAAGATTAGCACTATCTCCAAACAGACCGAACTGAGCTTTCACTTGAGGCTCTTCAACTAGGAGAGCCTATGGTGCACTGGGCACAAACCATGCAACTATCTTGCATCGAAACTAATACTATCTCCAACTGGATCGAAGCGAGGTTCCATATGATACACTTCATCTAGTAGTTCCATCAGGTGCATCTACAGTTCCATCGGGTTTGTCCAAATTGATTTCTGAGCATATGGTATGTTCCATAGAAACCGTGCACCTATCTTGCATCAAGATTAGAACTATCTCCAAACAGACAGAACCAAGATTCCACTTGAGCCTCTTCACCAAGGAGTACCATCATGTGCGTCCAAATAGTTTCTTAGCCTATGGTGCGTTAGGCACAAACCGTGTACCTATCTTGCACCGAAACTAACACAATCTCCAAAGAGACCGAAGTGAGATTATATATGACACACGTCATCTAAGAGTTCTATTGGGTGCTTCCAAATATATTTCTAAGCATATGGTACGTTTGATGCAATTCGTGCACCTACCTTGCATCAAGATTAGCACTATCTCCAAACAAAGCAAACTAAGCTTCCACTTGAGCCCCTTTACCCAGGAGTATCATCGGGTGCATCCAAAATGGTTTCTTAGCCTATGATGCATTAGGCGCAAACTGTGTAGCTATCTTGCACTAAAACTAACTCTGTCTCCAAACAGACCAAAGCGAGATTCTATATGACACATGTCATCTAGGAGTTCTATTAGGGTGCGTCCAAATGGATTTCTTAGCATATGGTATGTTCCATGCAAACCGTGCACCTATCTTGCATCAAGATTAGCACTATCTCAAAACAGATCGAACCAACCTTCCACTTGAGTCTCTTCACCTAGGATTATCATCGGGTGCTTGCATAATGGTTTCTGAGCCTATGGTGCATTATGCGCAAACCAGGCACTAATCTTGCACCTAAACTAACACTGTCTCCAAACAGATTGAAGCGAGATTCCATATGACACACATGATCTAGGAGTTCTATCGAGTGCGTCCAAATTGATTTCTGAGAATATGGTACGTTCCATGCAAACCGTACACCTATCTTTCATCAAGATTAGCACTATCTCCAAATAGACCGAACCGAGCTTTCGCTTGAGCCTCTTCACCTAGGAGTACCATCGGGAACTTCCACAACGATTTTTGAGCCTATGGTGCACTAGGCACAAACCATGCAACTATCTTGCACCGAAACTAATACTATCTCCAACTAGACTGAAGCGAGATTCCATATGATACACTTCATCTAGTAGTTTCATCGGGTGCATCTACAGTTCCATCGGGTGTGTCCAAATTGATTTCTGAGCTTATGGTATGTTCCATGTAAACCGTGCACCTATCTTGCATCAAGATTAGAACTATCTCCAAACAGATAGAACCAAGATTCCACATGAGCCTCTTCACCAAGGAGTACCATCCCGTGCGTCCAAAATAGTTTCTTAGCCTATGGTGCATTAGGCACAAACCATGTACCTATCTTGCACCGAAACTAACACTATCTCCAAAGAGACCGAAGTGAGATTCTATATGACACACATCATCTAGGAGTTCTATTTGGTGCTTCCAAATATATTTCTAAGCATATGGTACGTTCGATGCAATTCGTGCACCTATCTTGCATCAAGTTTAGCACTATCTCCAAACAAAGCAAACTGATCTTCCACTTGAGCCCCTTTACCCAAGAGTATCATCGGGTCCATCCAAAATGGTTTCTTAGCCTACGATGCATTAGGCGCAAACTGTGTAGCTATCTTGCACCAAAACTAACTTTGTCTCCAAATAGACCAAAGCGAGATTCCATATGAAACACATGATCTAGGAGTTCTATTGGGGTGCGTCCAAATGGATTTCTTAGCATATGGTATGTTCCATGCAAACCGTGCACCTATCTTGCATTAAGATTAGCACTATCTCCAAACAGATCGAACCGACCTTCCACTTGAGCCTCTTCACCTAGGATTATCATCGGGTGCTTCCATATTGGTTTCTGAGCCTATGGTGCATTATGCGAAACCATGCACCAATCTTGCACCTAAATTAACACTGTCTCCAAACATATTGAAGCGAGATTCCATATGACACACATGATCTAGGAGTTCTATCGGGTGCGCCCAAATTGATTTCTAAGAATATGGTACGTTCCATGCAAACCGTACACCTATCTTTCATCAAGATTAGCACTATCTCCAAACAGACCGAACTGAGCTTTCACTTGAGCCTCTTCAACTAGGAGAGCCTATGGTGCACTGGGCACAAACCATGCAACTATCTTGCATCAAAACTAATACTATCTCCAACTGGATCGAAGCGAGGTTCCATATGATACACTTCATCTAGTAGTTCCATCAGGTGCATCTACATTTCCATCGGGTTTGTCCAAATTGATTTCTGAGCATATGGTATGTTCCATACAAACCGTGCACCTATCTTGCATCAAGATTAGAACTATCTCCAAACAGACAGAACCAAGATTCCACTTGAGCCTCTTCACCAAGGAGTACCATCATGTGCGTCCAAATAGTTTCTTAGCCTATAGTGCATTAGGCACAAACCGTGTACCTATCTTGCACCGAAACTAACACTATCTCCAAAGAGACTGAAGTGAGATTCTATATGACACACGTCATCTAGGAGTTCTATTGGTTGCTTCCAAATATATTTCGAAGCAAATGGTACGTTCCATGCAATTTGTGTACCTATCTTACATCAAGATTAGCACTATCTCCAAACAAAAGCAAACTGAGCTTCCACTTGAGCCCCTTTACCTAGGAGTATCATCGGGTGCATCCAAAATGGTTTCTTAGCCTATGATGCATTAGGCGCAAACTGTGTACCTATCTTGCACCAAAACTAACTCTGTCTCCAAACAGACCGAAGCCAGATTCCATATGACACATGTCATCTAGGAGTTCTATTGGGGTGCGTCCAAATGGATTTCTTAGCATATGGTATGTGCCATGCAAACCGTGCACCTATCTTGCATCAATATTAGCACTATCTCCAAACAGATCGAACCGACCGTCCACTTGAGCCTCTTCACATAGGATTATCATCGGGTGCTTCCATAATGATTTCTGAGCCTATGGTGCATTATGTGCAAACCATGCACCAATCTTGCACCTAAACTAACACTGTCTCCAAACAGATGAAGCAAGATTCCATATGACACACATGATCTAGGAGTTCTAGAAGTAGCCAGCCGCTGTG
>NW_018396464.1:60187-71844 GCF_000003195.3 Sorghum bicolor | reverse complement strand
ATCTCGCTTTGGTCTGTTTGGAGACAGAGTTAGTTTTGGTGCAGATAGGTACACAGTTTGCGCCTAATGCATCATAGGCTAAGAAACCATTTTGGATGGACCCGATGATACTCCTAGGTAAAGGGGCTCAAGTGGAAGCTCAGTTCGCTTTGTTTGGAGATAGTGCTAAACTTGATGCAAGATAGGTGCACGAATTGCATCGAACGTACCATATGCATAGAAATATATTTTTAAGCACCCATTAGAACTCCTAGATGACGTGTGTCATATAGAATCTCACTTGGTCTCTTTGGAGATAGTGTTAGTTTCGATGCAAGATAGGTACACGGTTTGTACCAAGCACACCATAGGCGAAGAAACTATTTTGGACGCACACGATGGTACTCCTTGGTGAAGAGGCTCAAGTGGAATCTTGGTTCTGTCTATTTGGAGATAGTTCTAATCTTGATGCAAGATAGGTGTACGGCTTGCATGGAACACACCATATGCTCAGAAATCCATTTGGACAAACCCGATGGAACTGTAGATGCACCCGTTGGAACTACTAGATGAAGTGTATCATATGGAATCTCGCTTCTGTCCAGTTGGAGATAGTATTAGTTTCGGTGCAAGATAGTTGCATGGTTTGTGCCCAGTGCACCATAGGCTCAGAAATCGTTGTGGAAGTTCCTGATGGCACTCCTAGGTGAAGAGGCTCAAGTGAAAGCTTGGTTCGGTCTGTTTGGAGATAGTGCTAATCTTGATGCAAGATAGGTGCACGGTTTGCATGGAACATACCATATGCTAAGAAATCCATTTGGAGGCACCCCAGTAGAACTCCTAGATGACATTTATATGGAATCTCACTTTGGTTTGTTTGGAGACAGAGTTAGTATTGGTGCAAGATAGCTACACAGTTTGCACCTAATGCATCAAAGGCTAAGAAACTATTTTGGATGCATCTGTTGATACTCCTGGGTAAAGGGGCTCAAGTGGAAGCTCAGTTTGCTTTTGTTTGGAGATAGTGCTAATCTTGATGCAAGATAGGTGCACGAATTGAATGGAACGTACCATATGCTTAGAAATATATTTGGAAGCACCCAATAGAACTCCTAGATGACGTGTGTCATATAGAATCTCACTTCGGTCTCTTTGGAGATAGTGTTAGTTTCGAAGCAAGATAGGTATACGGTTTGTGCCTAATGCACCATAGGCTAAGAAACTATTTTGGACGCACACGATGGTACCCCTTGGTGAAGAGGCTCAAGTGGAATCTTGGTTCTGTCTGTTTGGAGATACTTCTAATCTTGATGCAAGATAGGTGCATGGTTTGCATGGAACATACTATATGCTCAGAAATCAATTTGGACAAACTCGATGGAACTGTAGATGCACTCGATGGAACTACTAGATGAAGTGTATCATATGGAATCTCGATTCGGTCCAGTTGGAGATAGTATTAGTTTCGGTGCAAGATAGTTGCATGGTTTGTGCCCAGTGCACCATAGGCTCAGAAATCGTTGTGGAAGTTCCCAATGGTACTCCTAGGTGAAGAGGCTCAAGTGAAAGCTCGGTTCGGTCTGTTTGGAGATAGTGCTAATCTTGATGCAAGATTGTTGTACGATTTGCATGGAACGTACCATATTCTCGAAAATCAATTTGGACGCACCCGATAGAACTCCTAGATCATGTGTGTCATATGGAATCTCGCGTCAATCTGTTTGGAGACAGTGTTAGTTTAGGTGCAAATTGGTGCATGGTTTGCGCATAATGCACCATAGGCTCAGAAACCATTATTGAAGCACCCGATGAAAATCCTAGGTGAAGAGGCTCAAGTGGAAGGTCGGTTCGATCTGTTTGGAGACAGTGGTAATTTTGATGTAAGATAGGTGCACGGTTTGCATGGAACATACTATATGCTAAGAAATCCATTTGGACGCACCCTAATAGAACTCCTAGATGACATGTGTCATATGGAATCTCGCTTTGGTCTGTTTAGAGACAGAGTTAGTTTTGGTGCAAGATTTTTTCACAGTTTGCGCCTAATGCATCGTAGGCTAATAAACCATTTTGGATGCACCCGATGATACTCCTAGGTAAAGGGGCTTAAGTGGAAGCTCAGTTTGCTTTGTTTGGAGATAGTGCTAAACTTGATGCAAGATAGGTGCACGAATTGTATCGAACGTACCATATGCATAGAAATATATTTGGAAGCACCCATTAGAACTCCTAGATGACGTGTGTCATATAGAATCTCACTTCGGTCTCTTTGGAGATAGTGTTAGTTTCGGTGCAAGATAGGTACACGGTTTGTGCCTAATGCACCATAGGCTAATAAACTATTTTGGATGCACACGATGGTACCCCTTGATGAAGAGGCTCAAGTGGAATCTTGGTTCTGTCTGTTTTGAGATACTTCTAATCTTGATGCAAGATATGTGCACGGTTTGCATGGAACATACCATATGCTTAGAAATCAATTTGGTCAAACTCGATGGAACTGTAGATGCACTCGATGGAACGACTAGATGAAGTGTATCATATGAATTCGGTCCAGTTGGAGATAGTTGCATGGTTTGTACCCAGTGCACCATAGGCTCAGAAATTGTCGTGGAAGTTCCCGATGGTACTCCAAGGTGAAGAGGCTCAAGTGAAAGCTCGGTTCAGTCTGTTTGGAGATAGTGTTAATCTTGATGAAAGATAGGTGTACAGTTTGCATGGAACGTACCATATTCTTATAATTCAATTTGGACGCACCCGATAGAACTCCTAGATCATGTGTGTTATATGGAATCTCGCTTCAATCTATTTGGAGAAAGTGTTAGTTTAGGTGCAAGATTGGTGCATGGTTTGCACATAATGCACCATAGGCTCAGAAACAATTATGGAAGCACCCGATGACAATCCTAGGTGAAGAGGCTCAAGAGGAAGGTCGGTTCTATCTATTTGGAGATAGTTCTAATCTTGATGCAAGATAGGTGCACGGTTTGCATGGAACACACCATATGCTCAGAAATCAATTTGGACAAACACGATGGAACTGTAGATGCACCCGATGGAACTACTAGATGAAGTGTATCATATGGAATCTCGCTTCTGTCCAGTTGGAGATAGTATTAGTTTCGGTGCAAGATAGTTGCATGGTTTGTGCCCAGTGCACCATAGGCTCAGAAATCGTTGTGGAAGTTCCTGATGGCACTCCTAGGTGAAGAGGCTCAAGTGAAAGCTTGGTTCGGTCTGTTTGGAGATAGTGCTAATCTTGATGCAAGATAGGTGCACGGTTTGCATGGAACATACCATATGCTAAGAAATCCATTTGGAGGCACCCCAGTAGAACTCCTAGATGACATTTATATGGAATCTCACTTTGGTTTGTTTGGAGACAGAGTTAGTATTGGTGCAAGATAGCTACACAGTTTGCACCTAATGCATCAAAGGCTAAGAAACTATTTTGGATGCATCTGTTGATACTCCTGGGTAAAGGGGCTCAAGTGGAAGCTCAGTTTGCTTTTGTTTGGAGATAGTGCTAATCTTGATGCAAGATAGGTGCACGAATTGAATGGAACGTACCATATGCTTAGAAATATATTTGGAAGCACCCAATAGAACTCCTAGATGACGTGTGTCATATAGAATCTCACTTCGGTCTCTTTGGAGATAGTGTTAGTTTCGGTGCAGGATAGGTACACGGTTTGTGCCTAATGCACCATAGGCTAAGAAACTATTTTGGATGCACACGATTATAACACCCCAAAATTTCAATTTTGGGTTGTTATTATAAAATACTAAATAAAATGATTAGTTTTTAATATGTGGATAAAATTTGTCAACAATAGTATAGATTTCTATATATTTTTATCAAAGAAAAATGGTGCTTTTCAAATGTTTTGGAATTAATTAAATGGTATTTTTGTTGATGTGATGCTTGTCTATTGCTTGAGTTTATTTTTTTTTGTTTTTTTCATGTGTGCTAAGATTTTAAAAACACGTTTAGATGCCGTCCGATCCTTTCCGAGATTTTTCTAGACTTTTCCGGGCTTTTTCTCATTTTTTTTTCTAGAACAAAATCTATTTTTTATATGCTCTAAAATTCTTTTTCATTGACACCAAAAACTTTATCTAGATTGATCAACTCTCGATATATCTCTAAAAGTTTTCCTTTAATTTTTAGAATTTTGGAAATATTTTTCAGGGATTTAAAATTATTTCAGCTTTTTCTGGAATTATTTTAGAACTGAAAATGATTTATTTAAAATCCCGAAATTAAAAATTCTGAAACTTTTCCAAACCCTAAACCTATATATATGCCGGCGTAGCCCTCGACGCGCTGATTCCAGAAGTACGATCGCTTTTCCAAGCCGCCACTCGTAGCCCCGCAGATCCATCGCCGAAGTTTTGGATCTCGTTTCCGGCGAACTTTTCCGGCGATCCTTCGGCGAGCGTTTCCAGCCAACTCCGGCTTCTCTGGTGCAAACCGTCACTGCTGCAAGGTTTGTCTTGATCTCCTCTACGTCGTCATGCCTTCTCTTTGGCGAATTCACCGCCATATGACCGTTTCTCCATTATTTTTTCTTTTCCGATCATCTTTCCGATGAGCTCCACCATGGACGCGCTCGTTCGTCATCTCCGTCGGCCGGCCACGATGCCCTTCAGGCCAGCGATGCCAAGCTCCGTGGCCCTCTCTGCTGGCCACCCTCCTGCCGACCCTCGCCGCAGCAGTGCCCCCCCCTCCTTCGCACGCACGATGGATGGGCGCCGGCCGCCACTGCCAGTTGCGGGCAGGAGCTGCTGCCCCGAGCAGCCCTGTCCCACTCGCGAGCTTGCCCCCTAAGACGCCGTGGCTTGGCACGCCGCGCTGCCTGGCCGTCCAGCCGAGGCCCGGCCAAGCCCCTCCTTCCCCACGAAGTACACCAGCAGCAGGATCTTCTCTGTGCACATTCGTGAGATGGATGAAGATGGACCAAAGGTAGAAGACGACTTAATTACAAGTTTGCCACTGGTCATTAATCCTTCGCCATTTAATCGTTCTAACTCCGTTTCATTCCGTTTCAATTGCGTTAGTTTCGTAACGTCGCGCTCTACGCAGTAGTGCTAACTTTTAATATGTCATATATTTTTATATACATTTAGTTGAATATTAGATTAATTAATATATGCACCTAATTTTATAATTAAAAATAATATAGAGTTATAATCATGATTTCTATTGTTTTATGACCATGGCAACGTAAATGACTTGTTAGCGATACTGTTTTCCATGTCCCATATTTATAAATATAATTAGTTTAATTAATTTTTGTTGAGTGCCATTTTTAATTATTAAAAAAAATAATAATTTAGGTTTACACTTCGGTATTTTTTATAATATACTATTAATTTAATTAATGTTAACTTAAATATTTATTAATTATAATTCTTTTAGTTAGACATAAAGTATATAATTAATTTGTTTAATATTTATTTAATGTCTTTTTGATTAAAAATAACTTATGTTTCTAATTTAGATCTTTTATAAATAAATAAATGATAACATTATTAATATCAACTGAAATGATTCTTTATTAATTATAAATTGTTTAGTATAAATGGAAGCATGTTAGGATTTGATTAGTTGCTCTCACTTGCTTTATGTTTCTAAAATTACAAAGACGTAAATGGCTTAAATGATATATAATCATCTACAATTAAAATATAACTAAAGTTTAACTCTGGTTTTTATAATTCAACATAATTTGATTAATGATTGCACATATTTGTTTCTAAATAAAAGTAACATATAAAAATATTGACCTTTTTATAATTACTTGTCAACTTAAATGTGTATTTATCAATTATTAATTTGCCTTGTTCAAATATGATCATATAAAGTTGTTTTAAATGAATTTAATTAGTAGTTATTCAATGTCTTTTTGAATTTGAAGTAGTTTAGGTTTATCTCTGATCTTTCATAAATCATATTAATTATATAATATCAACATAAATACCTTGTTAGTTATGACTTGCTCCGTTTAACTTTGAAAATAAATAGTGATTCTAATTAAGTTGCTATCACTCGTTTTATATTTTCTAAGCTATGAATGCTAAAATAGTTTAAATAATTTCTATAATTATTTATAAATAGAGTATGACTAGAACTATACTTCATCTTTTTATAATTATAATTTGTTTAATTCCACTTTTTGAGTTGTTTCTCTAAAAAGTCTATCACCTCTCTTCATCAAATAAAATAGATCAAGCGAATAGTTGGTCTTCTTCGTTGCGCTTCGAACCCCGAAAGTCGTGTCCGATTAACGATAGCTCCGTTCTCAATCGTTCTTACGTTGTCACGATCGTAGCAATAAGTTGTGTCGTTTAGTGCGCTCTTTCTAAGCTTTTCTTTTGATTGTTGTTTGTTCTTAGTCATGATTGTTTGTTTGTCTGTTCGTGTTGCTTGGTTGCTATGAGTAGAAGCGTGGTTCGTCAGCAGTGAAGACCAGGAGCTAAGGACCGATAGTCGAAGCAGAAGTTGGAGATCTGGAGAAAGAAGCTAAAGAATTCTGAGCAGATATACACTGGGAATTAAGGCAAGTGCAGACACCCTTTGATCATATTGTACCTATGAACTTTAAATATATTTACTTTCCATTGTATGTGTCTTAATACTGCAAACCATAAGGACTTGACTAGCCTCCTACTATATTCCTTGTATGCCTGGGTTATACATGGGTAGTATAGTGAACAGTAGATATGCTTAGTTGCTCTACTCATCTAATCTATATAATAATAAAAATAATGATCTTGCTTAACAAATTCTTCAATGATGATTAATGATTAAATGGTGAACAATGGTCACTTCGGTGATGGAGATGTTGCGGTGCTTGCGAGCATCGTGTTTTGGTTGAGGAAAGGGGGAGCGGGTACTGTTGGTGGTCCGGTTTGCCGGGCGTACCCGTCTCTGCTCTCCGTAAGGACTTAGTCAGGGAGCGGCCCCCTGGGACTTACAGTGCAGCTCCAAGCTATATGGGCTCTGGCTTGACTAATTAGCAGGACCTCCACTGGTAGGGTGTTACTTTCCGGGTAGGCGTAAGGAATGTAGCTTGGGTATTCATATTAAGAGGTCGGTCAGTTCGGGGTCCCATTGCTATGGGCACGGCTGCCGCGCCCCCGGCAAAAACTTACGAGTGGCATCCTATTAGTTGGACCCTGTGAAAGGTCTCGTAGTGAGACCCTGCCTGCTCACCTTGACAGTGTTTTGGGGAGTCATGACCCCGAGCAAATGGGAATCACGACTTGGAGTGAACGTGCACACCTCTGCAGAGTGTAAAACTGATATATCAGCCGTGCTCACGGTCACGAGCGGCCCAGACCCTCACTTGATGAGCAAATTGGATTCACTGGATACTTGGAGGCGAAATTTGGTTGAGGTTGCTACCTCGTGCTTTGGCGGAATGGCTATTCCGTGTTGGCAGGATTGCTATCCTGTGTTCTAAATTGGGATTGCTATCCCATGATCTTAATGGGGTTGCTACCCCGAGTTACTATCTGAGGTTGCTACCTCGGTAATAATTATAATGATGATTAATAAAATCGTTAATATACTTTCATCTAATTAAGGGTTGGGATGCTTCACTCATATTTAGTAATAGGTTGTTTTAATAAAAGAATTGTAATAAAAGTGTACCAACTAAAAAGCTCACCTGCAGTTAAACAGTGTTAGCTTTTCCTTTGATTAAGCCTTGCATGTCATTATACTTTCCGTCTGTACTCGCTGAGTTCGACATGAACTCACCCTTGCTATTTCCCCCACACCCCCAGTGTGTAGTAAAGTGCTGCTCAGAAGAAGGATAAAGAGGTCATGGAGTTTTCGAGAAGCTTATGGGAAGTGCTTGGCGTACGGAGCCCCCAGTCAACCGTCCCTGAGAAGAATGGAGCCTAAGAAGTTTAGCTACTGTTTCCGCGTACTCTGATGTTTTGTAAGTGTTATTATAAATATGTTTTTCCGCTATATATAACATTGATTCTGATATTTCTATTCTTTTGTTATATGTGTGGACTTCCTGGGCACACATATGACGACTCTGGTCTTATTTTAAAAGCCAGGGTGTGACAGGAATGATATCAGAGCAATGTTGACTGTAGGACGTATGCCTAGATAGCACTGGTCGATTTCTAAAGCTTATTTTGCTATAAAACTATTTTCTTATACCTTGACTTTTTGATTCTGACTATTTCCTCTCCCTTGTCATTTTGTATCCCCTCCTTGAATAGCTGTCTTTGAACTATTTCTGTTTATCTCCTTGACTCTTGTTTTAGTGTTTTACTTAAGTTTTCAAAACTTGCTTTATTCAAAAATCGATGGCCCTTCATCATCTCGGACTTGCCTTTTAGGATGACCACCATTATTGAAGAAGCACGTGTAGTTCGATGATGTGTTGTGTGCTTGTCTTGTTTGTTGTACTGCTTGTGTGTTGTCCTTGTTCTCATGTTTCGAATGAGGCCCAGAAGGTGACTTCTTGAGGTTTAGTTTGATCTGTGTTAAGTGGGGTAGTGTCCTCTCGTATCTAATCTATTATTTTCAACCTTGGTCCTTATCATCTTTTCTCTTACACTATCCCTACCTACTCTAGTTCTTTTATGCCTTTTCCTTTATCGCAACTTAATGGAGGAATCAACACATAAAGGATGCCCCAATAGCAGCAAGCCCTAGAGAAAGTACTCACTTCAACAACAATTTCCAAGTGGAACAAAATTCTTGTTAAGTGGGGTAGATCCTTTGCCACTCTTGATATCTTAAACAAAATAAAGTTTGAAGACCATCTCTTGTCTATATTTCTTGTATATCAAACTTTATCTTCTTGTTGTCACCAATCTCCATCTTCTTATCATCTTTTACTAGTGTTTGCCCTTCGATCGTATCCCCCTTAATATAAAGACCTAAAGATAAGTCTTCATCTCTCTTGTCTATCCTTTTGTCATCAATCTTGATCTTTTTGATCATTGTGTGCTAACCTTTGGTCCTTGAACTTACATCTCATAGTCTTGGAATCAATGAAGCGTGAAGAATATAAATTCAATCTTTGTCTTCCTCATTAATCTTTGATAATTCCTAATATTTTCATCATATATCTCCTAAATCTTGAATCAAGAAATTGTGAGCACTGATTTATCGTTTATATCATCGATTGCTAATCTTCACTCCTTATCTTTACACCTTATAATGTGAAAACCCAGTGATCAACCTTTATCTACCTTTTCAACCTCCTTTTATATTGCTTTTCAACCTATGCAGATCTTCAATTCGTTGACCTCATGCCATAAACTCTAAATCAATCTTGAGAATTGATCTTTGACTTCTTTGACATTTTTTTTATCCCTAATTGCTAAATCATATCTTGTCAAAAGTCTCAATACAATCTTGATGATCTACTTTGACTATCTCTCTAGACTCTTCAAATCTCGGGACGAGATTCATGTTAAGTGGGGTAGATCTATAACACCCCAAAATTTCAATTTTGGGTTGTTATTATAAAATACTAAATAAAATGATTAGTTTTTAATATGTGGATAAAATTTGTCAACAATAGTATAGATTTCTATATATTTTTATCAAAGAAAAATGGTGCTTTTCAAATGTTTTGGAATTAATTAAATGGTATTTTTGTTGATGTGATGCTTGTCTATTGCTTGAGTTTTTTTTTTGTTTTTTTCATGTGTGCTAAGATTTTAAAAACACGTTTAGATGCCGTCCGATCCTTTCCGAGATTTTTCTAGACTTTTCCGGGCTTTTTCTCATTTTTTTTTCTAGAACAAAATCTATTTTTTTATATGCTCTAAAATTCTTTTTCATGGACACCAAAAACTTTATCTAGATTGATCAACTCTCGATATATCTCTAAAAGTTTTCCTTTAATTTTTAGAATTTTGGAAATATTTTTCATGGATTTAAAATGATTTCAGCTTTTTCTGAAATTATTTTGGAACTGAAAATGATTTATTTAAAATCCCGAAATTAAAAATTCTGAAACTTTTCCAAACCCTAGACCTATATATATGCCGGCATAGCCCTCGACGCGCTGATTCCAGAAGTACGATCACTTTTCCAAGCCGCCACTCGTAGCCCCGCAGATCCATCGCCGAAGTTTTGGATCTCGTTTCCGGCGAACTTTTCCGGCGATCCTTCGGCGAGCGTTTCCAGCCATCTCCGGCTTCTCTGGTGAAAACCGGCACTGCTGCAAGGTTTGTCTTGATCTCCTCTACGTCGTCATGCCTTCTCTTTGGCGAATTCACCGCCATATGACCGTTTCTCCATTATTTTTTCTTTTCCGATCATCTTTCCGATGAGCTCCACCATGGACGCGCTCGTTCGTCATCTCCGTCGGCCGGCCACGATGCCCTTCAGGCCAGCGATGCCAAGCTCCGTGCCCCTCTCTGCTGGCCACCCTCCTGCCGACCCTCGCCGCAGCACTGCCCCCCCTCCTTCGCACGCACGATGGATGGGCGCCGGCCGCCACTGCCAGTTGCGGGCAGGAGCTGCTGCCCCGAGCAGCCCTGTCCCACTCGCGAGCTTGCCCCCTAAGACGCCGTGGCTTGGCACGCCGCGCTGCCTGGCCGTCCAGCCGAGGCCCGGCCAAGCCCCTCCTTCCCCACGAAGTACACCAGCTTCTCTGTGCACATTCGTGAGATGGATGAAGATGGACAAAGGTAGAAGACGACTTAATTACAAGTTTGCCACTGGTCATTAATCCTTCGCCATTTAATCGTTCTAACTCCGTTTCATTCCGTTTCAATTGCGTTAGTTTCGTAACGTCGCGCTCTACGCAGTAGTGCTAACTTTTAATATGTCATATATTTTTATATATATTTAGTTGAATATTAGATTAATTAATACATGCACCTAATTTTATAATTAAAAATAATATAGAGTTATCATCATGATTTCTATTGTTTTATGACCATGGCAACGTAAATGACTTGTTAGCGATACTGTTTTCCATGTCCCATATTTATAAATATAATTAGTTTAATTAATTTTTATTGAGTGCCATTTTTAATTATTAAAAAAAATAATAATTTAGGTTTACACTTCGGTATTTTTTATAATATACTATTAATTTAATTAATGTTAACTTAAATATTTATTAATTATAATTCAATTTGGACGCACCCGATAGAACTCCTAGATCATGTGTGTTATATGGAATCTCGCTTCAATCTATTTGGAGACAGTGTTAGTTTAGGTGCAAGATTGGTGCATGGTTTGCACATAATGCACCATAGGCTCAGAAACCATTATTGAAGCACCCGATGATAATCCTAGGTGAAGAGGCTCAAGTGGAAGGTCGATTCTATCTATTTGGAGATAGTTCTAACTTGATGCAAGATAGGTGCACGGTTTGCATGGAACATACCATATGCTCAGAAATCCATTTGGACAAACCCGATGGAACTGTAGATGCACCCGATGGAACTACTAGATGAAGTGTATCATATGGAATCTCGCTTCTGTCCAGTTGGAGATAGTATTAGTTTCGGTGCAAGATAGTTGCATGGTTTGTGCCCAGTGCACCATAGGCTCAGAAATCGTTGTGGAAGTTCCTGATGGCACTGCTAGGTGAAGAGGCTCAAGTGAAAGCTTGGTTCGGTCTGTTTGGAGATAGTGCTAATCTTGATGCAAGATAGGTGCACGGTTTGCATGGAAC
>NW_018396464.1:56564-59980 GCF_000003195.3 Sorghum bicolor | reverse complement strand
GTGTGTCATATAGAATCTCACTTCGGTCTCTTTGGAGATAGTGTTAGTTTCGAAGCAAGATAGGTACACGGTTTGTGCCTAATGCACCATAGGCTAAGAAACTATTTTGGACGCACACGATGGTACCCTTGGTGAAGAGGCTCAAGTGGAATCTTGGTTCTGTCTGTTTGGAGATACTTCTAATCTTGATGCAAGATAGGTGCACGGTTTGCATGGAACATACTATATGCTCAGAAATCAATTTGGACAAACTCGATGGAACTGTAGATGCACTCGATGGAACTACTAGATAAAGTGTATCATATGGAATCTCGATTCGGTCCAGTTGGAGATAGTATTAGTTTCGGTGCAAGATAGGTGCATGGTTTGTGCCCAGTGCACCATAGGCTTAGAAATCGTTGTGGAAGTTCCCAATGGTACTCCTAGGTGAAGAGGGTCAAGTGAAAGCTCGGTTCGGTCTGTTTGGAGATAGAGCTAATCTTGATGCAAGATTGGTGTACGATTTGCATGGAACGTACCGTATTCTCGAAAATCAATTTGGACGCACCCGATAGAACTCCTAGATCATGTGTGTCATATGGAATCTCGCGTCAATCTGTTTGGAGACAGTGTTAGTTTAGGTGCAAATTGGTGCATGGTTTGCGCATAATGCACCATAGGCTCAGAAACCATTATTGAAGCACCCGATGAAAATCCTAGGTGAAGAGGCTCAAGTGGAAGGTCGGTTCGATCTGTTTGGAGACAGTGCTAATCATGATGTAAGATAGGTGCACGGTTTGCATGGAACATACTATATGCTAAGAAATCCATTTGGACGCAACCTAATAGAACTCCTAGATGACATGTGTCATATTGAATCTCGCTTTGGTCTGTTTGGAGACAGAGTTAGTTTTGGTGCAAGATTTTTTCACAGTTTGCGCCTAATGCATCATAGGCTAATAAACCATTTTGGATGCACCCGATGATACTCCTAGGTAAAGGGGCTTAAGTGGAAGCTCAGTTTGCTTTGTTTGGAGATAGTGCTAAACTTGATGCAAGATAGGTGCACGAATTGTATCGAACGTACCATATGCATAGAAATATATTTGGAAGCACCCATTAGAACTCCTAGATGACGTGTGTCATATAGAATCTCACTTCGGTCTCTTTGGAGATAGTTAGTTTCGGTGCAAGATAGGTACACGGTTTGTGCCTAATGCACCATAGGCTAAGAAACTATTTTGGATGCACACGATGGTACCCCTTGGTGAAGAGGCTCAAGTGGAATCTTGGTTCTGTCTGTTTTGAGATACTTCTAATCTTGATGCAAGATATGTGCACGGTTTGCATGGAACATACCATATGCTTAGAAATCAATTTGGACAAACTCGATGGAACTGTAGATGCACTCGATGGAATGACTAGATGAAGTGTATCATATGAATTCGGTCCAGTTGGAGATAGTTGCATGGTTTGTGCCCGGTGCACCATAGGCTCAGAAATTGTCGTGGAAGTTCCCGATGGTACTCCAAGGTGAAGAGGCTCAAGTGAAAGCTCGGTTCAGTCTGTTTGGAGATAGTGTTAATCTTGATGAAAGATCGGTGTACAGTTTGCATGGAACGTACCATATGCTCAGAAATCCATTTGGACAAACCCGATGGAACTGTAGATGCACCCGATGGAACTACTAGATGAAGTGTATCATATGGAATCTCGCTTCAGTCCAGTTGGAGATAGTATTAGTTTCGGTGCAAGATAGTTGCATGGTTTGTGCCTATTGCACCATAGGCTCAGAAATCATTGTGGAAGTTCCTGATGGCACTCCTAGGTGAAGAGGCTCAAGTGAAAGCTTGGTTCGGTCTGTTTGGAGATAGTGCTAATCTTGACGCAAGATAGGTGCACGGTTTGCATGGAACATACCATATGCTAAGAAATCCATTTGGAGGCACCCCAGTAGAACTCCTAGATCATGTGTGTCATATGGAATCTCGCGTCAATCTATTTGGAGACAGTGTTAGTTTAGGTGCAAGATTGGTGCATGGTTTGCGCATAATGCACCATAGGCTCAGAAACCATTATGGAAGCACCCGAGAATAATCGTAGGTGACGAGGCTCATGTGGAAGGTCGGTTCGATCTGTTTGGAGATAGTGCTAATCTTGATGCAAGATAAGTGCACAGTTTGCATGGAACATACCATATGCTAAGAAAACCATTAGGACGCACCCCAATAGAACTCCTAGATGACATGTGTCATATGGAATCTCGCTGTGGTCTGTATGGAGACAGAGTTAGTTTAGGTGCAAGATTGGTACACAGTTTGCGCCTAATGCATCATAGGCTAAGAAACCATTTTGGATGCACCTGATGATACTCCTGGGTAAAGATGCTCAAGTGGAAGCTCAGTTTGCTTTGTTTGGAGATAGTGCTAATCTTGATGCAAGAAAGGTGCACGAATTGCATCGAACGAACCATATGCTTAGAAATATTTTTGGAAGCACCCAATAGAACTCCTAGATGACGTGTATCATATAGAATCTCACTTCGGTCTCTTTGGATATAGTGTTAGTTTCCGTGCAAGATAGGTACATGGTTTGTGGCTAATACACGGGCTTAGAAACTGTTTTGGACACACACGATGGTACTCCTTGGTGAAGAGGCTCAAGTGGAATCTTGGTTCTGTCTGTTTGCAGATAGTTTTAATCTTGATGCAATATAGGTGCACGGTGTGCATGGAACAAACCATATACTCAGAAATCAGTTTGGACAAACCCGATGGAACTGTAGAAGCACCCGATGGAACTACTAGATGAAGTGTATCATATGGAATCTCGCTTCGGTCTAGTTGGAAATAGTATTAGTTTCGGTGCAAGATAGTTGCATGGTTTGTGCCCAGTGCACCATAGGCTTAGAAATCACTATGAAAGTTCCCGATGGTACTCCTTGGTGAAGAGGCTCAAGTGAAAGCTCGGTTCGGTCTGTTTGGAGATAATGTTAATCTTGATGAAAGATAGGTATATGGTTTGCATGGAATGTACCATATTCTCATAAATCAATTTGGATGCACCCGATAGAACTCCTAGATCATGTGTGTCATATGGAATCTTGCTTCAATCTGTTTGGAGACAGTGTTAGTTTAGGTGCAAGATTGGTGCATGGTTTGCACATAATGCACCATAGGCTCAGAAACCATTATGCAAGCACCCGATGATAATCGTAGGTGAAGAGGCTCAAGTGGAAGGTCGGTTCTATCTGTTTGGAGATAGTTCTAATCTTGATGCAAGATAGGTGCACGGTTTGCATGGAACATACCATATGCTCAGAAATCCATTTGGACAAACCCGATGGAACTGTAGATGCACCCGATGGAACTACTAGATGAAGTGTATCATATGGAATCTCGCTTCAGTCCAGGTTGAGATAGTATTACTTTCGGTGC
>NW_018396464.1:51583-53516 GCF_000003195.3 Sorghum bicolor | reverse complement strand
AAAAAAAATATGATATAAAAAAAAAAAAAAAAAAAAAGTGGAAGGATGGGAAGAGACAGGCAGCCCCCCTAACACAGCCGTTGCCCCCACAAATTCCATTTTGATGCGAACCCGCTAGGGTTTTTGCCCGATCTTTTGATGAGAGACGGGGATAACTCGATTGGTGGATGGAGATGACATTCACGGCCCGACTACAGCTCTCAAGACCGCGCCTTAGCAACCGATACACCACGTCCAATAGCCGTCACGATCTTGTGGAGCGCGACAACCAGCCTCTAGGGCTCCCGTCCTACAAGCAATCGAAGAACTAGCAAGAACGAGGAAACAAGCACTGAATTTGCAAGATGAATTGAAGGTTTCAAACTGAATCTGAATCAACAATGGGGTTCCGAAGACAAGGAGACGGGCGGCTGATCCTGCGCGCGCGCCTACAAGCAAGTAGCGAAGGCTAAACTTGATCTAAACAAAACCCAACGACCATGGCGACTCTAGAGGGATATAAGTAGATGGATTGACGACCAAAGAGGTGTTGGGGTCGTCCTCCAACCCTAGGACGCGTCTCTAATGGACCCAACTTGATACATGGGCCATCAGCCCAAAATGAGGTGACGCAGCACCCTGGACAGCAAGACCTAACGACGGTAATTGGATCATTTCCGCTGCTGCCGAACAGGTATTGACGTGGGACTTGATTCATATGAAAGTAGACTTGATAAGCTTTCCAACAAGTCCTGAAGCGCCTGAATCCGAATCTGTATGCAACCGTGGTAACGGTCACAAGTTGGCGCTTTGCTGCTGTCCGAATCCAGCGAGCGTGAGTCCTTCTCCCTTTCGGTCTTCTCCTTGGTTCCTAATCAAAACAAGAGTGCACGCGTTTCCATTGTCTAAACAAGATGGACACGAGCTTATCAAGGAACTCACTTGATTATTAAGTTGACGAACACGAGCACGAGTAAGAGGACCAGCTATAGGTTGTGTCGAAGAGGATGTATCGCTGGTGTTGATGTCCTCATCATCCTCCCTTTCTTGCATTTGAGTCATCCTCGACTCAAGCTCATCTTTCTCTCCCAAATAAGGCTTCAAATCTGCAATGTTAAATGTGGGACTAACCCCAAAATCTGCAGAAAGATCAAGCTTATATGCATTCTCATTAATTCGTTGCAGCACTTTAAAAGGACCATCAGCTCTAGGCATCAATTTGGATTTTCTCAGTTCTGGAAATCTATCTTTTCGCAAATGCAACCAAACCAAATCCCCAGGTTCCAGAATCAATTGCTTTCTACCTTTATCTCCAGCGCATTTGTACTTAGCATTCATGCGCTCTATGTTTTGTTTAGTGGCTTCATGCAATTTTAACATCAATTCAGCACGTTGCTTAGCATCAAAATTTATTTTTTCAGAACTTGGCAAAGGCATTAAATCAATAGGAGCACGTGGCAAGAAGCCATAGACAATCTCAAAAGGAAACATTTTTGTAGTAGAATGCAATGAACGATTATAGGCGAACTCAATATGAGGCAAACATTCTTCCCACATCTTAATATTCTTCTTTAAAACAGCCCTTAACATAGTGGATAAAGTTCTATTAACAACTTCAGTTTGACCATCAGTTTGGGGATGACAAGTGGGTGGAAAATAAAAGCTTAGTCCCCAATTTGAACCACAAAGTCTTCCAAAAATGACTAAGAAATTTAGCATCACGATCAGAAACAATTGTGTTGGGCACACCATGTAAGCGAACAATTTCTCAAAAGAACAAATCAACAATATTTGTAGCATCATCAGTTTTATGACATGGTATGAAATGTGCCATCTTAGAAAATCTATCAACAACCACAAACACACTATCACGTCCCCTCCTAGTCCTTGGTAGTCCCAACACAAAATCCATAGATATATCCTCCCAAGGAGCATTAGGAACAGGAAGAGGAAA